>NC_056730.1:483772592-483915092 GCF_019279795.1 Protopterus annectens
GATTCCAGGCAGGGCTCAGAACCACAACATTTTGTCAGAGCAGACATCCCAGTGTGAAGAAAAGGCAGAAACTAAATATGTGATGTCATCTCCCAGGGATCCACAAAGGGGAATGACAGGATTTTACTCTAGGTTTGTTCAATGCTTTGGTGACAATGAAACCTCCTCAGTGGGTTTCAGTTCCTCATCCTCTTTTGTCCTCTTCTCCTAAGAGGTATAGGGACCTGGAGTCCTCAGACAATGATTCTGACTTTGAGGCTCACTCCTTAGCGTATTCTTTTCAGCTGCCTTCAACTTTAGACTTCGGGTCAGAGGAGGAGGAGAAATCTGTCAGTCCTGATTCTCTTTTGGAGGAACTTTCTTTTGGTGACGCAGTCCTGCGTATGTTGAAGCACTTCAAATGGAATTGCTGCCAAGTATCAAACATCCAGAAAGGGTATTACGAGTTGTTACAAATGGATTCTAAACCTTTGGCTTTCCCTCCTGTGTTGGCTGCTGTATTTGGATACCTTCTGTGCTGCTTCCCTGTCACCAGAGTCTCATCCTCCAGCTCCTAAGAAACCTGTTGGGTTCTGTAATGTGCTGGATGCATACAAGTTGTTATACAAGTGCCCTTTGATCCTGCAATGATTTCTGTATCTACTGATAATCCTATTAGGCCATTGCCCTCTTCCAAGCTTACTTCAGATAAGGACAATAGAGCCATGGAAAGGATTGGTAAGAAGGTGTACATGTTGGCGACTTTAGCCATCAGAGACATCAATTACCAGACTTGTATGACAAGGTATATGTCTCTTCTTTCCCAGATTGGGAAGGTTTTTTTCTGATGTGTCTGACTCTAAGGGTAAGGCCTCAGCTCTTTTTCTAAGTTCCACTTCTCATCACTCTACCAAATTCAACTATGAAGCAGCTGACATCATCATCTTAGGCTGCTTCATCTGGCTGTCTGATAAGGTGCTATTTCTTTTTTTTTTTCCTGCAGGCCCTGCCAGATGATATCAAAGCAAAACTTCTAGAAGCTCCCTCGGATAACCAGAATTTGTTTGGTGCTGCTGTGGCTGAGCTTTTCAAGACCTTGCAGGATCAAGGTAAGGTCATGTCACACCTCCTCCCAAGTTTCAGAAAAAGTATCCCAGTAACACTTTTTTGTGTGTGTGCTTGTGTAGACAGCCTAGACAGTCTTCCACAGGTAAGAAGGGCTCCTAGGTGTGTTTATTTCTGATAAGACTACTCAAACACCCAGGCCCCAAAAGCAGTGCTTTCCTGACAATTCTGCAATTGTCTGCCTGTCTCCCCCCCCCACTTCCTGTTAGCCAAGATTTCTCAGTGTCTTCCAGTTTGACAGCTTATTACCACAGACACTTGGGTTCTCTCTGTTATCCAGCAGGATTACTTTATGACATGGAAGAACCCTTTCCTCCTTCTCCAATATTCCTCAACCCCCTGCGGAACAGATTCCTCATTTTCCAGGAGTATTGCAGGGTCTGCTGAGTCAAGGTACCGTTCATCCAATTCCACAGATCGAGGGGGCATTGGGTTTTTATTCCAGGATGTTTCTGGTTCCCAGGAAAGTGGGTCTTTGAGACCTGTCCTGGATCTCTCCTTTCTGAATACCTTTCTCACAATTCCATCCTTCCAAATACTTTCTCTCCAGCCTCTCTTTCCTCTGTTGCTTCTCTATGTCTTTTTAGTTTCCTTGGCTCTGTAAGGATGTTTACCTTCTTGTTCCTACCCATCCTCAATGTTTCGTCCTCTCATTTTTAGTTCTCTGTTTTACCCTTTGGGATTTCAACAGTGCCAAGGGTGATCATCAGATATCTAGTTCCTGGTGTCACCTTTTGCAGGCTTCAGGGCATTTAGATATTTCCTGGGGGGGGGGGGGTGGAGCCTATATGGCCGACTGAGAGCAGTGAATCTTGAAAGCTCCATAAACTAGTATAATAATATTGTAACATTTTATTATTTTCAAGTTTAAAACATCAGAAATCTATAGATAAACTACTAAACTACATAAATATCAATTTTGGTGGAGATGTACAAGCATTTTCTGTCAAGTGTCTTGGAGATGCATTGCGTCACTAAATATGAACAACTCAAGGAATTCTCAGCCAGATGCTGCTTTGAAAAAATAACTACAATTGATGACATCTACCTCACAGGAACTATCTTTGAAAATGGATGGCTTTAAAAATAACTTAGAAAACCTCAAATTAAATTCTCAAAAACAGACTGATACTCTTAAGGAACTATTACAGCAACACCATACAAAAATAACAAATGTAGAGACTTCTTAAAATAACATTGAAGGGAGACTCAGAGGAAGAATTCCAAAAAGAATTTCTGCTTAAACAGAATACATGGCTGCTTAACAAAGTCGATAACTTAGAACACAGGGAAATGAGAAATAACATAAGGATGTTTGGTCTGCCTGAAAAGACTGAAGCTGAAGACATTATTTCATTCTTAACTTGAATTCCTGAATTTTTAGACTTGCAAGAGGGCCTTTCATTTGGAATTGAAAGGGCGCATAGAAACCAGCTTCTAACTCAACAAATACTCCACCTAGATCCACAGTTATAAAATTTATTTCATTTCTTTCATTTCTGGACAATGAACTAATATTAAAATCTACTTGGAGAAAATCACCCTTAAAATATAATCAAAGCTTAAAAAGGTTTGACAATGATTATTCTTCCAGAATACTAGAACAAAGGAAAAATGTCTGGCCAGTAATAAAACTGTTGAAACAAAAAAACATTAAAGCACAGCTGCCCTTTCCAGCCACGATAAAAATACTTCTTGCCAATAAGATGACAACCTTTAATGACTTAGAAGAAGCTACTATATTCATCAAAAACAACAACATATAGTGTCTGTCCCAGAAAAAATGGAATGGATGGCCCCTACTCTTAAAAGAATAAAAGAAACAAATCCTTGGATTGATGCTAGAAAGAAGAAAGAAAAAACTGATTCAAAGGTAGCTCTCCCAAAAAAATAACTCTTAACAACTACATCTCTCAAAGTATCAACTGATATGGTATATCACTTGTCATCTGTTTTTATTTAAAAAAAGAAGGGTTTCTGAAACAACTGAGAAACTGTAATGATTTATTCAGTATGTACAAAGAGTCCAATAATTCTTCACAAACAAAGGTAGGTCAAGATGGGTTACTATTTACATTATATGTAAGCCAAACAAAGCAACATACAGTACAAACGTAGAAGTTTCCATTCCCCTACTTGAACTCAGTGAATAAGTATCTTGTTCATTTTTCATTGATTTTACTTATAATTAAGTAATTAACTAATTCAGCAAGGTACCATTCATCAGAGTTCAGACTCAAATGTAAAAAATTTAACTTCAGTACGATAACAATGACAGTAGAGTGTTTTGAAAAAAAATGCTGTCATGGAGACTAATGCCTTCTTCAGTTAAAGTATGATTTAGAAATGTCATGTATATCCTGGTTAAATAATAGTAGCATGCTCTTAGTGCAAGTGTCATCATTATTCTTTCTAAATATATTTAATATCAATTATGGCAGGTATCACAGCTATGAGTGCTGTTTGATCAAACCTGATATGGTGTGCATGGATGCAGCTGTGTGTGGCCGCTAGTACAAATGTCATCATTATTCTGTCTAAACATAATTAATATCAATTTATGGCAGGTATCATAGCTTCGAGTGCTGTTTAATTAAGCCTGACATGGTATATGTGGATGCATCTATTATATGTTGCTGCTTTCATCTCTGGGAAGCTGTGGATTGCGGGTTGTGATTGAGGTTTACTGATGCTTATGAATTAGGAAGAGACATTTGGTGTTTTAGCCTGGATCCTGGGGAAGGGGGTGGATAGAGCTGTGATTTGAGATTTTTTTGGCAGAGAATGGTTTGTTTGTACGTCTGCTGAGTGAGAGGTGGGAGGGCTGGAGGAGTGTGTTGTCTCTTGTTGTGGTGGCTTGTTAGGAGGTTTTTTTAATCTGTTTGCTCTGTTCTTTTCCTGGCTGCTGCCTCGCTGAAAGGGAGGGAATTTAGGCTTGAAGTTGCATTGAAATGAAGCTTTGCTTCAGGTGCATCGCGAGCCTTTGGTGTGCACTACACAGACACACTAACAGAAACAGACGCTGCCAGGTTGCTATGGAATGGAGACAGAATGACGATAATGCTTAACAGCTCTGAGGAGCCTCCGAGATGATTTTCGGCGATGACGTTTTTGTTTTTAAAAAAAATATATATATATATATATGTATATGTGTATATATATATATATATATATATATATATATATTTTTTTTTTTTAAGGGCTGTTTTAAACCACATGTACGCATATTGATGGTCTCTCAATACTTTGTTTAGCTCATTAAGTTGATTCTTGATAAAATAATCACAATTTTATATTTAAAATGTATTTTGGTCCAAACACATTAAGGACTTACATAAGAGTGGAAGTCTAAGTTATTGTGAAAAACTAAGAGCACTTGATGTTGAGCAGTACCCTTTGCAATGGTCTGGGAGGTAAGCTTGCTCAGATGTGTTGGGCATATGGGGATACCTGATTCTAGGGGTGTCTGGGATCACCAGGAAGTGCTTGATAGTCATCGGATTTCCATCATGGAAATATCTGTTGGAATGAAGGGTATGTTGAGTGGTTCACTGGCAGAGTGGCCACTGCATGAAATGGGCTGGTAAAATGGAACAGGACAAGTATTGGTTTGGTTATTTAGGAACAGCCTGGAAACACACCACATGAATTAGTGAATGGTATTCTGGCAAAACTGGATGAGGATTATTACCCGTGCTTGAAGTACTGATATGCGTGTATGTAATGATAGAAATATACTTACAACAAATAAGAAACTAGAAGGGTCTCTTAATTTAAAGTCTATGGACTGTATAAACATGCTTGGAAGGAGCTAATAAGAATAAACATTACATCTTATGGTCTCAAATAACTAAGAAACAGCCAAAAAAAAACAAAAAAAAAACACAATAATTATGTAATGTAAGATTTTAATAAATTTAGACATAAAATATATAATTGTCATATAAGATGAAGCAGTCTGCTGAATTTAGATATTAGACAGGATTTAATAACATGGGCTTGTGTATAATAACACTACTGTCGTAACTTGTCATAAATGACATACACTACGTTGAACATCAAGGGGGGAAGCATGATGATTTTCTTATATAAGTAAATATGCTTAACAAGTCATGTATTTGCTTTAACTTGAATTGTAGTTTTTGTAACCTATCTTGACCATATGTAATACTTAAGCAGTTACCAAGATAACTAATGTTTTATACATGACATCAAACTGACAAAGTTGTTCAAGAGAAACAATAGAAGCCTGAACTTGAAACGTCACAGAATGTAACGTAACAATCATATTCTGGACATATAGTATTAAATTGACAATCCAGTTTAATAACATGGGCTTGAATATACTAACACTACTGTTTTAACTTGTCATAAATGGCATGCACTATATTGAATATCAAGGAGAAGCATGATGATTTTCTCCTCTTAGTAAATGTGCTTAACAAGTCATATAATTTCTTTAACTTGAATTGTGGTTTTGCAACACATCTTGACCATACATAATACTTAAGCTGTTACCAAGTTAACTAATGTTTTATACATGACATCAGAGTTTTTCAAGGGAAACAATAGAAACCTGAACTAGGAATGTCACAGAATGTAACCATAACATTCTGAACAAATAGTATTAAATTGACAATAATCACCCAGTTTAACCTTTGCTGATTATACAAAATAGAATGTTGGCATTTAAATCTAAAACCTTTCAGTATATGCCATAAAATGGTAATTTATTAATATGGAAAGGGAATAATCACAATAAGTGATTTTCTTGTTTTTAACCTGTAATTTCACTCATCTTATAATAAGAAATGACAGATATGAAAATCCTTGTGTATAGGAAATGGGGGGAAGCAGGATGCACTGATAATTAAAATGCACTTTCATCAGTGTTTACATAAAATAAACTTGATGCATTAAGTAAGTTAGCAACAAACAAAGTGATTACTTAAATGCTGGCAAACAATGAAATATAGCTTCTGATATATCCAGCAAAATACATTGTATTATAAACATTAGGAATAAATATTATTACTATCTGTTTATATTAAGTAATACATTTTGAAAGACTTCATCAATAAGGGTGAATATGTTAAATAACTGTGTGCTGTAATCTTTTACTGAGGGTTTATATATGATGCATCCTACTTTGCTCTGATTGAATTGCTTGTCATCTATCTTTCATGTAAATATTAATTGCTTATACAGTAAGTAGGCATTTATATTGTATTAGAATTCTGTCTAATCAACAATAGTACTATATCTGTTCAAAATAATATAAATATTGCTTATTCCTATTACAAATATTCTCCATATGATCCAATTTATGGAGCTCAGATGTTCTGAATTGTCAAGGTATGAGTGATAATCTGATGGATTTAGGTTTATCCATCAGATTAGGAATGATTTTCATTCCATGGCTAGTGCGGATCTTAGATTTGTTAACGTTTATTAATTTAAATTTATTTCACAAAAACATTTGTAGTATGCCTGACCAAAAGATTACTTTACTGGTAAACACTCAAAGTATAAAACTGATAATTTCCTTAAAAAGCTCGAACATATACTTTATAGTTATCAGAAGAAAATGTTTAATAGTCACAATAAAACAAAAAATACATGGTCTAAATAACCTAAGATGGATTTAACTTTATTATCTTTAAATACCAATGGCTTAAACAATCCGAGCAAGAGATCAGATATACTAAATATTTATAACTGAAAACAGCACAAATTGTCTTCCTTCAAGAAACTCATTTCAAAACAAATGGCAACTACAAATAGAATCCTAAGAAATGTATGATATTGGTGCAATCCACTTATGACAAAGACAAAAGGGGTAACAATTTTATGGAAAACAAATGTGATTAACCCAGAAGTCATTTATAAGTATGAAGATAAAGAAGGCCTTATGGCATTAGTAATAGTTAAATATAATAACAGAATATGGACCCTAGTCTATCAATACTGGTTCCCAGGCATTGGATCAGGAACTGCTAAAAACACTTGGATTTCATTTCCAATAATTGTAAAAGCAACTTACTATTAGGAGGAGATTTTAACTGTATATTTGATATTTCTGAAACTGCAAATAAAAGACCGTTGCGTACATCTGCTGTATCAAAATCTTTAAACAAGTGGGTAGAATAATTTCATCTTGTAGATACTTTCAAATTTAAAGAAGATAAATCTTTTGTTGTTTTCCCATCAAGATCACAGATTTGGTACCCAAACTAGAATAGATAAAATATTTGCTGCCCATGGCTTACACTCTGAAATTATTAATTTCTCAATCACTCCCTGGCCCTTTTCAGACCACAATTCATTGATACTAAAACTTCAAAATGGGTACAAACCATTAATCTTTAACTCCAGAATTCCAGCATATATAACTAAAATGAAAGAGTTCAAACCCTGGTTATTATCTGAATTACAGTTCTTCTTGGATATTAATTACACCATAGAGATAAAATAATGATATGGGACTCATTAAAAGCTTTATATATATGGTAAAACCCTTGCTTGTTATAAAAAAAAACAGAGAATAGGATTCTGAATTTTTAGATCTGAAATCCAAACTTATCAGTAAAATCTGAAAAAAATCAAAATCCTGTAGACATGCAAAATAAAGTAGAAGTATTAAACAATAAATACAACAAAATTCTAGTACATAGAACTAGTTTAGCTTTAGAAAAACTGAAAATGAATACCTTGGCCACTTCTCCCAAATATCTATATAATTTATCCACAAGAATCAAAATACAATCAAAAGCTAATAACATTAAAAGTATCTTCCATGAAAAGAAAGCAGAAAATGTCTCGGATATAGGTGACATTCTTGATACCTATAGAAATCATTATATAGAACATTTCCAAAAAGAAAATATACATATCGATCAATTAAATCTAGATGAAAAATGTTCTTGTATAAAAAACAGTAAAATTAAAACTAGATCTGCAACCACCCATATCCTACAAAGAAATTACAGATACAATAAAAGGGGGTAAAAATAATAAAGCTCCAGGCATAGATGGCATAATTATGGAAATATATAAACTTTTCCCTTCAAAGATACTGTCCCTCTTCCATAAAACTCTATTAGAAATTCAGTCACAAGCTTTAATACCACCCTCTTGGAGATATTCCTTAATCACACCAATCCTAAAGGAAAACAAATCCCAAACCTCTGTGCCTCAGACAGACCTATATCATTATTAAATAATGACTATAAGATATTTATGACAGTATTAACTAACAGAATGAAAATACCGCTATCAAAAATAAATAATGTTCAAACTGGATTTATTTGTCATAGACACACACATGACAATATTAAAAGGATAATTTCTGTTATAGATTATATTAATAAAGAAAATAAAGAAACACTCCTAATTGGCTTAGATATAGAAGAAGCCTTTGATTCCCTAAATTGGGACTATTTATTCAAAATTCTGATGTTGTTTGAATTTACTCCTTCCTTTGTTCATCTACTGAAAATATATATACAAATAATTTAACATATGTTAAGTTAGGTCCTTTCACCTCTGAATCTATACATATAACAAAGGGTACTAAACAAGGATGTCCCATGTCACCGATTCTATTTGCTTTGGCTGTTGAAATATTGGCAGATTCAATTCCTAACAATACAAAAATCAAAGGCATAGATGTTTATGAACAGTACAATTCTAAAGTAATGCTCTTTGCTGGTGACATATTAACATTATACAATACAAAAGAGACGTTAGAAGAATTAGATAGTTTAATTGACACATTTTACAGGACTTCAGGACTCCATTTCAATAAATCAAAATTTTTATTGTTAAATAAAAAAGAATTGCATACGAAGGGGAATCACATTATAGGGAAACAAGAATCAACCTTAAAATATCTAGGAATTGAGTTATGCAAGGATAATAATGAATTAGTCTAAAAACCTACAATAATATCATCAGTGCAATTAAAATCTCTATCTAAAAGTGGAACAAAATAATAATAACATTTGAAGATAGACTACACTTAGTAAAAATGGTTTTACTACCCACAATTCTATATATAGCTTTGGCAATACAAATGTTACCAGAAAGGAATACACTCAAATAAATAAACTCATGCCTAATAAATTTTTTTTGGTTTCCCAAAAGAAACAGAATAGTTTAATACATCATATCAGACCATGATAACAGGGAGGATTTAACTTTCCTGATATAGAAACATATATAAAAGCATCAATATCTAAAACAATCTAAGATTGGATAAGTCCAAATTACTCTGCAAATTGGAAAGAATTACTAACTGCAATATCAATAAATGAATTTGATTTACAAAAAAAATTTCAAATAGATAAAAACAATTTGCCATGGCACATATGTATTAGTATGCAATATAGCATAACTAAGCCCACTAAAACTCATATGATTAATTATTACATTGACTCATTTAGGAAAATTATTAACGCAAATATAGATTTAAAAATCTGCTTTGATCTTTTAACACCATTCATAGTTACAAAGAGCTATCCACATAAATTATACAGAGAAATAATTAATTCCTGGGAACAGAAAGGATTTGTTTGTTGGTTTCAATGTATCAAAGAACTAAAAGTTCTGGATATGCAAACAATAGAAACAGCATGCAAAATTCCACAACAAGATTGGCTAACTATGCAAAGCATTCTGATGTATTCGCAAGATTTATGCAGAATAATTAGTAATTCTTAATTTAAAGAAATAGCTAAACTTACGAAATACCTATAAGAAATCATATATAATGATTATGACAATGGAAATAATATTTCGAAAATGTTCAAGATATTGATAAATTATAAAACAACACCCAAATCCTCATATTGGAATTATACAACAAAAGGACCCTCATTACAGCTAACTGAAGAAATTAGATCAAATATTTTATTATCAGTAAAACATGCATCCTTTACTCAATACTGGAAAGTTTTTAATTGGAAATGCTTGCATAAAGCATTCTTAAGTCCAGATTGAATTACTAAAATTAATTCTTCCACAAAGGGAATATGTTGGAGGTATGAGCAAATACACAATGCAGATTGGAATCACATTTTTTTCCGACTGTGTTAAAATTAAGTTATTTTAGAATGATATTAAAAACTTTTTACAAGTTTATTTAATAAATCGTTTAACTTATTGAAAGCTCTAGTGTTATTAAATGTGTACAAAGGTCCTCATTTCAATGAGTCAAATATGTATCTAGTATGACCAATACTTGCAATCTCAATAAAGTGTATAACAAGAATACAAACACAATACTGACTTTGGAAGAGTTCTACAGCCTACTGAAGACTACAGCATTGTTAGAAATTAAAATTAAAGAATTAAGGATTCATCCTAAGCCATTTATTAACAATCCATGAAAAAAAGTCTGATCATTGATTGACACTTTACAATAACTGGACAGATACACTCTGATAACTGGATAGTTATACTTATAAAGTAATTATATATATTGAGCTCTGTTACAGTGGCAGACTGATGTAAATAGTGTATATAGTTATTTAAGATGTTATATACAAATACTATGGAATTTATTCAACTGTATTTGAAAAATACATTTTTTGAGAAAAAAAATATTTCTTTATCTGGACGTTTTCTTGCTTCAAATCAGTGGAGGTTTAATATACGTCTACCTGCTGGATTATCTAGTTCCTCTGCTCCCTTGTCTCGAACTGGAATTTCACTGGTGGATTCAGCAGCAGTCTCTCAATCCAGTTATTCCTTTCACCCTGCTCAGCCATATCAGGAACTCTTCATGGATGCATCAGAACTGGGGTGGGGAGGTGTTTCAGGCCCGATGAAGTTGCAGTGCCTTTGGTCCCCTCAGCAGAGGGTGGATCACATAAATATCAAGGAAATACAGGCTCTCGCTCTGGCACTTTAAGCTTTCTATATGCTCTGGGTCCAAGGCCCATTGAAGGTCTATATGGACAACAATGCAGTCATGTGGTACATCAGTAATCAAGGGGGCATGAGGTCTGATCTTGTTTGCAGATTAACACTTCTAGCATGAGAAATAGTTATTAGTTTGCTGGTCACCCTGCAAGCAGTCTGTATACCTTCAGAGTGCAGTCTTGTGGCAGATATTCTCAGCAAGTCTAGGCACAGACTCACGAGTGGATGATTCACAGAGATGTTTCTCTGGACATAGTTCACCTGTGGAGTAGTCCTCAAGTAGATCCTTCTGCCTCCACGCTGGACAGGCAACTCCCTCAATTCTGTTGGAATCACAAATCCTTTGGCCTGGAAAGAGGACGTTATGTCTTTCTCTTGGAAGGAAGTGTTCCAGTGTACCTTTCCTCTTCTTCCTGATTGGTGACTCCTTTTGGCCTAGACAGCAACCCCCCCCCCCATTCCATGTGGTCGGGGCAATCATTACAAGTTATCTCACCACATGGATCTTCTCACACAGGACATAGGAATTATCCTTCACCCTCATCTCTCCACTCTTCAGCTTATGCTTTGGGTGATAAGGTTTTGATGCCTTTATGACACTTGTTTTTTTTTTTTAAAGAGGTGCTTATGGTCCTGCAGGAAACCCAATACCAGAAAGTCATATAATGTCCAAATGGAAGAGATTTTCTGTTTGGTGTTGTAAACATCAACAGGACCCCTTTTCAGTGTGGATTGCCTTGTTTCTTCCCTACCTGTGTGAACTACTGTATGCTGGTTGGCATACTCATTTGTCAGCTATTTTTCCCGTCTGCCACTTACTCCTCCTTTGGCATCTAGGCTTGAGGTCAAGCAGTTTTTAAAAGGCATCCTTCATGTTAGACCCCCAGGAAAGTGCATTCCTCCTCCTTGGGATCTTAATTTTGTCCTTGAAAAACTGACTCAGGCTCCATTTTAGCCTGCTGCTGCTTTGCAAAATTGCACTTGGAAGACTATTTTGTTGGTTGCTTTAACCTCTGCCAGAAGAGTATCTGAACTCCAAGTATTGATGGTGGTCCCTCCTTTCTTGTTTTTTTCATAGAGACAGGGTCTCTCTCCATACAAATCCTTCTCTTATGCCCAAGGTGGTTAATAAGTTGTCCCTTAATCAGTGTATCCAGCTTCTTCATGTTTCCCTTCTCCACAGTCTGCTAGTGAGAAGGTTCTTCATACCTTGGATTTGCATAGACAGCTCAGTTATTATTTAGACAAAACTAAGGCCTTTCGTAAATTTGATCAGCTTTTTGTTTCTTTTTATAGCACAACATTGGGTGTGGAATTCTCCATGCAAACCATCTCCTCCTGGGTTTTCAAGGACATTTCTTTTTGTATTCTTTTCATGACAAGCAGTTGTTAGCTTCCTTAAGGGCTCATTATAGTAGAACAGTGGCTTCTTTAGAGCTTTCTTCAAAGGGTTGTACACAGACTCCATCCTTGAATCTGCTACTTGTTCTTCAGTTCACAAAGCATTACAAATTGGATGTCATTTTCATAGCCAGGGCAGATTTTACCAAGGCTATCCTGCATGGGTCTGTGGGGATGGCTTCTCCTTGCCTTCCTCCTCCCTGCCTTCACTTTAGTTTTTTTACTGTCCCAGAGGTGATGAAGTACTGCAACAGTGATGTGGAAGGGCATAGTCCAGTTCTGTAAATTGCTACTATAATAATAGATGTCCTTCTTTTCACTGTTGCAGTATTCACTCCTTCCCTCTTGTCCCCCCACACTTTGTTTTTTTTTTTTTTTTTTTTTTTTTTGCATGGCTTATGTTTGTATACTGGCTGAGAGGATCCTCTTCTTTTCCTCCATTCCTTTCTCTGGATGTACATCTTCTCCTTTCCACTGGGGGTCCTGGTTCTCCTGGGGCACTTCAGTTCTTAGTTGTGAGCATATGTACATTACCTTTATGCCCTATGCTTGCATGGGAAGCACATGTCTGACAAATGATGATGCTCCCTAGGTAATAAAGGCTTTGGTATACTGGCTGGATGTTGAGCTATTTTTAGCAGGAGATCCCAGAGGTGATCAGTACTGCAACAACGAAAAGAAGGACATCTACTGTAATGGTAACATTTTATACAAGTGTACTCTTCTCCTGTACTGGTCCATTGTAGTCCCCAACAAGAGTATCGGACCTAAATTACATACAATATCAGTACTTCACTTCTTAATGCAGTACATTCCCTTTCTTTTTTAAGAGTTAAGCATTTGAACTGTCTTATTTTCCTATAAACTCATTGTCCAGTGTAACCTCAGTTACTTTCATTTAGTTTGCAGTCATTGATTATTTTGTTGTAGTACTAAACTCCATTGGAAATTCAGACCTCTTGGCCTGTTGCAACAACTTTAAACCTAATGGTCAGTGTAAATTTTGGGAAGCATTAAAAACTATTGATTATGATCTTGCTCAAAATTCAAGTTCAAGACTACAGACTTTTTGTTACATTTGATCTAGTGAAGTCGTAATGAAAGTGCTTAAGTTCTATAGATGTGTTTCAGCAAAGTCAGCAGTTCATTTTGTTTGTTTAGCTCAATGTTTTTTTATTTGTAGAATACCTTGACATATCCCAAGCATTGATTTTGTTTTGTTTTTTTTTGTTTCTTGAATAGCCCTGTGGCATTTTTAACTTTTTTTCTTCCTAAATACACACCAGTAAGGCACAGATATACAGAGAAACCCAGAGCCGTAGCTGACTAATTTGATGCCTGGTGCTGCTCTCTATTCTAGAGACCCTCAGTATTAGGTTAAGGAAAAGAAAAAAAAGGTCTCTTCTTTTGATTGTTGCTCCTCCTTTCTCTAGGTGGGAGTGTCTGATCCTAACACCCTACACTTTCACACTCTGCCTGTTTTGATCTAGTGCCCCTCCCCTCTGTAAGGTGTACCAGGTCCTAAGGCTCTATGCCAGTGATTGCGAACCTATGACACGCATGTCAAAGGTGAGTGTTCACCAACACACGAGTTACCAAAGAAACTGATTTTGCATTTGTTGCTCATGTGAAATGCATTGAATTATTTTGTGCCAGGAGCTAGTTCAACATTGCTGCAGAGGTAAGGATGTTATTAACCTCAAAGACTGTTTTGGTATACTATATCAATAGAATCTGCAAAGGGCAGCGCTGACATTGCAGAAGTGTAAGAAGTGTAACCACAAACAGAAAACAAAGGACAGGTAGTCTGCATTTCCAAGTGTATGCTGTTTTACATTCCTCTGAACTGTCCCTATTAATCTCTTCTAAAACTGGTGACTTTTTACACTTAATATCGACAGTTATTCAATTTATAGACTTACTTTACTTCAGAAAATGTGCATTAATTCACATTTATTTTTTCTGTCAGTGTCTCATATTAATAGTACTAGTAGTTTAAAACTGTCCATGTATCTTATTTCTAGATTTGTCCCTGATTCTTTTGAGATGTTATCCCTGATGTATTGAAAGCTATGTTGTTTTATTTAGTTTTATTTATTTATGTATTTTATTTTATTTATTTTTTTTATTTATTTTTGTTTGGGGGGTGACACACCAGCAGATTCAAGTTAGGCATTCTCTGAATTTTTGACATGACGAACCTAAAAGGTTCGCCATCACTGAACTATGCCCTAATGCTCTGAGTGAGAGCAAAAATAAATTAGAGTGTTTTATACTAATGCCTTCCACACGCGCACACACACACACACACACACACACACACACACACACACACTATATGAGAGTGCAACAAAATGATCCCTTCTCTGATCTGGCACACTAACATCCTCACGCTCTGCTAGTCCACCATCATGAGTGAAATTTAAAAAAAGTTACTCCCCTGATACCTTGCATTTGGGACAGTTGTCCCCTTCGCCCCACCCTGAGTATGCTTCTAGGGAAACCTTTAGTGAAATCACAGAATTAATTAAATATACGACAGAATAAAAGTACTATTACATACACTAGATTTAAAAAGTTAACCTAGTCATAAAAACAAGTCTGAATTAAATAGAAAAACAATTTACTTTTCTTACAGATAAACTCTTTCAGGTATATGAATAAATTCAGCTTGATCTCAAAGTTTGAAAGCAACTGTAGGGTACTGTTAAATTACATTGTTATATTGATGGGGAAAATTGTGTGTGCAACATATCATCAGTAAACAGCGAAGTGATCACCCAACTAGAGGATATCAGCAGAGTACCTCAGGAAAATTCACAGTTAAAAAAGACACATCAGAATGTTGTGGAAACAATGAGACGCATTCCTTTTATAAATGTAAGTTTGGTAACTACTGATGTAAAAAGCAAGTAAAATTAAAAACTCAATTTCCATATGACCATGCAACATACCTGGTGGTTTCCTCTACATAGTCAAATAAAACCTACATAAACCTGTCTTATCTTATCTTGCAAGTGAACATGTCTCTGACTTGTGGCACTTGACTTCAGTAGTACCATTTATTTAACTTTAACTGAGTAAGTGGACTAGTCCAGGGCCCCTTTTCAGTCACAACCCAAGTCAGTGGCAGGAATGGTACAATAAGTATAGCAGTAAAATGCAGCAACAATTTACAAATATAGCATGTCAGATGCATAGAAATGTATGACAGTTACACATAAATCAGTACCACATAAAAAGGGTGCTAATATGCATAACTAACAGGTGTTAAGTGCAGAGATTGTCATTTTCAGTTTTCAGGCCAGACAAAAAATAAATAAATTCATTTACTATGGGTAAAATGTTAAGTGGTACTGGTAAGCATTACAAACTGACATTAATAGCTTACCTACTCTTAAGTTGTCATCATCATCAGATCCATTTTTACACGGGGTATGGTTAGTTGTCACCATTTCTCTCAATTCAGTGCCACTCTCCTTTCTTTCTTTGACAGTCGTAGCTTACTGTCAAAAATCATCTCTTACATAATCCACCCTTTTGTTTGATGCTCTCATTTTTTCTTGCCTGTCCCAAATCATCATCACCACATTTTCTTCTGCTTTTTTACATATGTGTCTGAACCACCATAATATGTTTACTTTAATATTCCCTGCAGTTGTAGCCATTTTAGTTTCTGCTCTGATGTCTTTGTTTCTTTAACTGTCTCACAGATTGTATCCTACCACCCCATCTTAGGCATTTCATCTCCATCACTACTAGCTTCCTCAACTGCTCTGCCTTTACTGACCAGATTTCTGTACCATACAGTAGTACTGTTCTCACCACAGCTTCTTTGGCCTACTGCATTCATCCACTACCCCTAGCCTCTGTGCCAGTAGGCTGCAGACTCTCTAATTCTAGTCTTGATGTCCTCATTCAGACTTCCAGTCCCTCAACCACCCCTCCCAGGTACTTGAAGCTGTTAAGCTGTTCCACTGTTTTCTCTTCTATCTCAATTCTCAGCTTCTTTTGATTTCCCCCATTTGCTGCCATTACAACTGTCTTATCTGTGCTCAGTTTCATCCCATGTGCCTTCCGTTTTATGTTCCATTCCCCTGTACTTTCTGAAGTTCTTGCTCAGAGTATGCCTGTAATGCCACATCGTCTGCATACATTAAATTTGTTGATCTGTCCCCTCCAGCCTGTTTGCTAATGTAGTCCAACATCAGTATGAACAGTAGTGGGCTCAGAGCTGAAATCTGATGCACACCACTCCTACTTGGAACCCATCATTGAGTCTGAACACTGTTCGTACAGGAGTCATTGGGTCTTTGTACACATCTACACTAATTCTACTGACGTTTCTGGGACTTTGAGCCATCACAGAACTGGCCAAAGCAGCTTTCTTGGGACTTTGTAATATGCAATTTCCAAGTGTAGGACTGTCCAATTGGATTCTTTCCTCATCTGTAGCTTAATCTTAGCTGTCTGTCTCACTGCAAATATTAGGTCAGTTGTGCTCCATTCTGATCTGAATCTGAACTGCTCCTATGTTACTTTCTGCTACTATGAATATTCTTTTATCAGTCTCCTCTCCAGAACTTTCATACAGTGTAACGAGTTTACCCATGTACTGACCATAGTTGTGGATGTCCTCTTTATTCTTGTACTCTGGCACTAGTATGTTTATTCTCCAGTCACCTGCAATACACCTTTCTCTCCATACTACTACGAATACCCCTCAAGAGGCATTTCTCCTCTATCTCACTAACATCTTGGTCTTATCTGCTGGGACGTCATCTGATTCTACAGATTTTCCTGACTTAATTTTCCTTACTGCAGTCCTTGCCAGCACTTCTTGGGTGGGCTCCTCCTCCTCTTTAATCATAGGCCTTGATTGGGGCACTACAGCTTCTGTGGTGTTTTCATCATTCTGAAGCTGCTAAAAGTACTCCTTCCATCTGCCTTTGATTTCTATTGGACTGATAAGCAGGTTGTTGCTGGCATCTGTTATGAAGGGTATGTTGACTATCTTCTTTATCATTATGTCTTTGCCTTGCAGCCTGGTATAGTTTCCTTGTACTGTTTACCGAGTCATTTTCCAGAAGATGGCAGAGGACCTCTGATGCCTTTTTCTTTTCTATTGCAACTCCTCACTTAGACTTTTTGTTAGCCAGCTAATATTTTTTCTTAGCCTGATCTGTCTTTTCTGTCGCCCACATTTTCCTGCACTCCTCCTTTCTTTTGATGACTTACTGGACTTCTGCATTCCCCCACCAGTTTTCCTTATGCACATTACATCCATACCTGACTTGGCCATATATTGTTTCTTTAGTCTTCACACATGCTATTTTGAGGTGCTGCCATTCTTCATCTCCACCTATTCCCTTCTTTTCTTGAGGTATTAGAGCCCTGACTAAATTTTTGAACTCTTGTGGTTTCTCTCCAGTCAACTTCCAAATCTGAAGCCTAGCCTCTGTTGACCTTAGAGCCTTCGATGACCATTGCTTGCAGCTGATTTTGGCAACTAGAGGTTTATGTTGTGGGCCATTTCACAGGGGATGACTTTGCAATCACTGATTCCACCCCAGTGTCCTTTTCTCACTAGTAGGAAGTCTACCTAAGTTGCATGTTAGCCACACTTGTATGTGATCTTGTGACACACACTCTTGCCGATCCATGTGTTGTCCACTATCAAACCATTTTCCTGAAAGAAGTCTAAAATATTTGCTACTCCTTTCATTTTTGTTGTCCCACCCATGTCGACCAGGCAGTCCTCATATCCTGTTGTCCTTCCCGATATGTGCATTCCATTTACTTCCTTCCCGATATGTGCATTCCAATTACCCATTATTAATATGAATTCCTGTTGTCCTGCTTTAATCTTGTAGGCCCTGCTACTCCTGGATTAATGCACACTCCTCCTCACTATCACAACCCTGCTGTGGGGAATAAGCTGAACTTATGAATACTGCCCTATCATTACACTGAAGTTTGATTGCCATGAGTATGTCACGAGTTCTGATGACATCCTTCATAGTATTCTAAAGCCATTCTCTCACGACAATTCCCACACCATTTGTAGTCTATCCTCCTCCTGAGTAGTAGATTCTGGATCCCAGTTCAAGTAGCTTTGCTGCACCGCTCTTCCATTTCCCTTCCTGGATGCATAGGGCCTCCAGCCTTCTCCTTACCGTCATGTCATCCACTGTCTGTAGTAATTCTTAGCTCATATTTAGCAGGTTGATTGGTTTTATGTCCAACTTTCACTCATCAGAGCTATCCCACATAACCCAAGCTGGGCCGCTGGATGGTCAGTAGCTTATTGACCCAGGGTTGCTGGGCTTAAAGGTGGGCACACACTGGCCAAGAGGGGCATAGGCATCCCTCCCACCATTAGCGTAGGTCCCTGGTGTAGGTCAGAGTAGGTTGAGTTCTCAACCCACTTATCACCAGCAAAAGACCATACCCATTTTTGGTGACATTAGTTAACACAGCCAAATCACTTGGCACCAATTTTTAAACTGTCAGGTGGCTGGCACACAGTCTCTGTGTTTTATATCTACAGGATACTACACACCACAGTTGAAGTCCAAAGCAGTTGGTCTGTACAACTCTTCTCCCTTTAGAGCACCATCTAGAGTCTGGGTGTTACTACCCACAACTCCCTTCTTGGCTGAGTTTGTGGTGGAAATGCTCAGCATATTTTTTTTGAAGGTGGGAGGAACCCCAGAGAGAGACACAGAGGACATGCAAACTCCATCTAAGCACTGACCAGAGGTCAGGATCGATTTTTGCACCTTGTGCATAGGAGTCGAAAAGCTTAGCTATTATGCCAACTGGTCTAAGCCTTTAGTTAGTTTGAATGACTATGTAAGTTTGTTTCACTAAACGTAATATTAAACACTGTTTCTGAAGCAGATGCATTTGTATTACCTTTTATAAATGTTCTAAATTCCTTCCTTGAATGATTGTCAGACCATTAATAGTCTTAGCTGTTACGGAAAGCAATTCTAGGAGGCAGATTTGTTTTTCAACAAAATGCTGGGGTCATCAAAGCAGTGATGCCTAGGGTGTTGGACCCTGGGGAGTATTTTTATGTTATAGTTTCCTAAACTGAGGTGAAGAGTATCACCTAAGGCTAAAATGTTATTCCATTTAGCTGTGAAAATCACAGGGAGAGTTGTAATAGAGCTTATGAAAAATAACAACGGGACTTTGTATTAGATATGAAGCACTATGTGCCTGTTGAAGAAAAGGGTTGCTTATTTTGCTCTTGCTAAGGCTGTCAACAGTATTACACATAAGGGAATAAGTTACATATTAAAAGCACTTAATGTCAGTCTGTAGTAATTCATTAGGTAAAACAAAAGGGTACAGCTGTTCAGGGTGAGGGATATTATACTTCTCTCTGTCAGTGTAAATTACCAGAGGTGCAGAAGTTTCCCACTGAGTTGTATAGTGAAGCCACTTCAGTATAACAGTAGGAAATGAGCTCTTGATAGCCAGTTATAATGTTTGCAAGCTGGAAAACAGAATTTCTTCAGTAACATGTACTGATGGTACTCTAACATGGTCTGCAAAAAATGCATATGTGGTACGGTAGTAATGACCTCACCTTTGGTCCCCAGTTAAATGATACATCAAGAGACTCTTTAAAAAGGACATAAATTTTGATTATAAAATAAAAGGCTACATCATACAGAAAAACTCATTATGTAGCAAGAGACGCTTGTAGAAACTTTAAACTTTTACCAGTGTATGTCTGTCATAGTTGGAAGAGCGTATTCTGTGTCCTATTTTAAATAACATGTCTAATGCTTCAAAACCATAATTTATTGTTTTTGTACCACACAGATGTAGGCTGTTGCTGAATACATTGCTGGATTTTTTTAACTTTTGAAAAAGTCACCAGAAACAGCTTGAAAAACTACATTTTCTGTATTTAAAATCACAGATCTGAAAAATTGAGTATTCAGAAAGGCTTTGGAATAGTAATGTTTTCTTTCTTAGAGTGTCTAGAGATAACCATTGCTTGCCTGTAACACAGTTTTTGGTTAGTTTTATTTGAAGTTTTTACTTGGAAGACACTGATAAGGCACTAACCACAGGGCAGAAATCCTAATGCTAAAAGTAAATGTCAGTAATTAAACTATATAATAGTGTAAGTAGAAAATAACAGGGAGTTTCTTCAGTTAAGTCTCTTAAAGGCCAGTATGTTGTAAGGTTATCAGTGACACTTTTATGTTCATAGGTTCATCCTAGGCTAATGACAAGCGTGGCTGTGCAACCCAACCCAGTTTTGTCCCCAAGCTCTTTGAATGTTTATATGGTGGGGTATATTAGTAAAGAGATAATTTAGCATTCTATGTGGGGAGGTATGTCAGTTTGGAATTCATTTACTTATTGAAAAGAGAGACACACCTGCAGGAGTTTGAACCAGTGCCTTTGTTACTGATACATTTCAGACCAGTGCATTACCCAGATAAGACAAATATGAATGTGAGCAGATTTGTCTAAGCTTGATTAGCTATGGTGCACTTCCTTGCATGTCTCAAAACAGGCTAATCTTTGATGTTTTTTTTTTTTTTTTTTTACATACTGTTTGGGCATTTCTGTACTTCCCTGGATTTCTTATGGTCATAGTGGCTATTCTTAGGCCATTTTCTTTGTTATGGTGTCAGTGCAATACTCTCCACAGAAAACCGTCTTCCGCAGGCTTTATTACTCAAGAAAAACTACTTCATTTTAATCGTCAGATATTTATCTTTTAATTGCATCAGGTTGCTTAACTGGCATAGACATGCTGACACCTACCTTATTAATATTCTCTGAAGTTTTATTACAAGTCTCTTACAGGCTGTTGCATTATATATAGTTGTAGATCATGTTCATACTCATGGATTAGTTTTAGGTGATAAAACCAGTGATGGCGAACCATTGGCACGTGTCAAAGGTGACGCACCACAACATTTGGGTGACATATCAGGCTTCACCAGCACCCGAGTTACCAAAGAAACTGCTTTTGCATTCGTTGCTCATGTGAAGTGCATCGAATTATTTTGTGCCAGTAGCCATTTCAACACTGCTGTAGAGGTAAGGAAGTTATTAACCTCAAAGACTATTTTGGTATACTGTCAATAGAATCTGCAAAGGACAGAGCTGACATTGCGGAAGTGTAACCACGAAGAGAAAACAAAGGGCAATTAGTCTGCATTTCTAAGTGTATGCTGTTTTGCATTCCTCTCAACTGTCTCACTTAATCCCTTATAAAACTGGTACGTTTTTACACTTAATGACAATAATTAGATTTATAGACTTTTGTACTTCAGAAAATGTGTATTAATTCACATTCACTTTGTTTGTCAGTGTCTCAGATTAATAGTACTAGTACAACTAATTTAAAACTGTCCATGTTTCTTATTTCTAGATTTGTCCCTGATTCTGTTGAGATTTATCCTTGATGAATTAAGAGCTATGCTGTTTTATTTAGTTTTATTTGTTTATTTTGTTGTATTTTATTTTATTATTATTTTTTATTTATTTTTGTTTTGGTGTGTGTGGGGGGCACACCAGCAGAGTCAAGTTAGGCATTTTACAAATTTTTGACACGCCGAACCCAAAAGGTTCACCATCACTGTGCTAAATCTTTATTCAGTACTATCCTTATCTTACTGCATCTTCTTGCAGTCTATGTTCTTTTCTACCAGTTGTAACCCTACTGCTCTCTTTAGCCTACTGTCTGACTTCCCATTTCCCCTGCAGTTAGTGTACAAACGCATGAGATAGCTATAGATTTGTTTACATGTGCACTAGCATGTAAGTGTGTTTTTGTGTGTGTATATGTATAGTATACACGGTACTTCGGTAGTTGGCACAGAGAGTTAAGGCTTTGAGCTTTTGTGGTACAAGGTTTAATTTCCTCAGCCCTTTTTTGTCTACTGTGTGACCTTGAGCAACTGATTTAACCAGACTTTGCTCCCAAGTTGCCAGTTAAAAGGGACTGTGTGTACAGTGAGCCTGTCTAACAAATAGGTATTACTGTTAACGTGTACATGCACACACACACAAACGCACCCCCATACATATGTCTTCAACCCTTCGACTATGGCATTAAAATGATTTTTCAGCTTGATCATGGTTGTGTCGGCTTTGAGTTAATGTATGTAAGACCCTGTGGTGGTAGGCAACCCCTCCCCCCTTATATAAAGAATTTGTTTTATTTCTAGTATTTATGCTAGCCAGGATTATAGTTCATTAAAGTGTGGAAAGAGTAGTTTGGTGCACTTTCACTGTAAGGAAGAACTGAAGTTACACACTTGATCTTGGCCCAGAGGCCAAGAAACGATTCCACTGAAATAGCACTTTGTTGCCATGATGCAGATGTTCAGTTGTAGTTTTTAGTTGTGCAAGGTATGCAGTCAAATTTGTTAAAAGATTAATGTGTTGATTGCATTATGGACTAATTTCAGCATTTTTTCTGTGAGGATTTTGTGTTTGCAGTGTTTAGTGTGTTCAATGGATTTATTTTTAAATAAAATCTGTTCCAGTTGTATTTTCATTCAGTGATTAGTTGCATACTGGTATGCCATGAGGTGGATTTCAAATTACATAAGTATAATGACTTGTATTGTAGAGCTAGGGAACATGTTTTATCATAGCTGGCTTTAATATATTTCTGGAATCCGTTTTCCAGACTGTGTACCTCAGCATCCTATTGACCCCTCTCTCACTACATTTTCACATTGTAGGTCATGATTTAGTTTGGGGATGAATATTAACCTTCAGATCTCTCTTCCTGTGTGCTCCTCAAGGTCACCCTGCCACCACTGTAAGTTTTCTTTAGGTTTCTTCCTCCCAAATCCATTGCTTTCCATTTTTATACTAACCCCAGCTGCCATCTGGCTGACCACTGTAAAAGCTGCCATTTCATTTCAAGGATTTCTGTATGTAGGCCAATCAGATATTTTTTTTTTTTTTTTACTTTTGCTGGAGGAAAGGCAGTCATTACCATTTATCAGACACTCTGTGCTACTTGATTGTCTGACTGTGCAACATTTTGCAAGGGGAAGATCGGGCTTTTCCTGGTTCAGTTAATGGCCCTACTGCTGTACATTTCAAGGGTATACCTTTGCTGCCATTGCCGTATCAGAAGTTGAGTTTACTAGACACATTAATCTAGGTATTGTCACCAAATTCCAAGCTGCTTGGGATAATCTCTCAACACCAAACACTTCCATTGGGCAGTAGCTGCTTTGTATTGGTTTACTGTCTACTTGATGAAAGAGAATGCATTACAATATATGGCAGGTGTGATATTTGAGGCTTTCTGCAGTGGGTAATTGCTGAGATTACTGCTTTTATATATATTCTGTTGTTGCTGTGTGTTGGCGTACATATGCCTTGCTGCCTGTATAATATTGCAGGCCAGCTTATGGGAGGTATGCTGAGATTCTGTACTGTAGAATTTTTTTCTGCCAATAACACAGTTTAGAGCCTGAGCCTAACATTTAAGAAAATAAAAGATTGCATACGTGTTGCCTAAATTGCATAACTGTTCAAAGTTCTCAAGTATTACATTGGACATCAGGTCACTAAACAGGACCCACACTAGCACTGTCTTTGCTGCCTCAGAAAGCAGCACAATGTGAATCACTATCACAAATGCCACCACTTCACCCCAGCAGCATACAGGGAGGAGGTTGAGGCCAACATCATGAAGACAGTGATGACTGTGGGAAGTATTCAATGCAGGGAGCTGTATGAGGGTTATTTTTGTGAGGTCTATAGTTACGTGATCGAACAGTGAAATGTTCGAACATGTAATAATCGACCCCTAAATATTGAACTGTCAGAATGTCGAATGGTTCAATGGAGATCTGTGTACAGTGCGGACATGGAAGTTTTCCACTGTCTGCACTATAGTGTGATCTCAGAGTTGGTATATTTAAGTAGCGGGGGGTGCAGGGGCCTTGTCCCTTTGCTTAGAGCATTTTAATGGTTTGTTTGGGTTTTTTTTTTTTTGTTTGTTTTGCCGATCGACATTACAGCGTTTCGATATTTAGGAGTCTATTATTACATGTTCGAACATTTCACTGTTTGATCACGTAATATAAACGCTTTTTGTGACCCTTGGTTTTTGACACATTGATTAGGGCTTTAAAGGGTCCGGATGCCAGACATCAATCAGTTCCTTCTCCTAAAAAGTTTACACGAGATGACTTCTCATTAAGTTCCTTAAGTAATGTAGGACTGGATTCACAGCTATCCTTTTCCTGTCAGTCACATGAGCATGAGAGGGGCACTTGAGGCACCTGTTTTGGTGTTTTGCTTCCCAAAGTATCAGCACTGATTTTTTTCATTTTTGGGCAGTTGGAGCATGACTATACCCAGGCAAGTTACATGAAGCTGCCCCCTGAGTTGCCCATTGAAGGCTCATTGGTTGAGCTTCAGATTGGGGAGCCTGCTTTGAAGACCTCTACCTGAGTTGAGCTGGATAGATTTGGAGAGACTTTCATGAGTTCTTGAGAGCCAGTTTTTTTTTAACAAAGATAAGGACGGTACGTGGTATGAAGTTGTGGAGTAAGAGATTCTGAGGAAGTCTCCATGCAGGAGATGAAAGTGCTTAATCTGTTTGTCCGAATTGTGTGCGGTTTATATCAATACTATTTTCATCACCTTTCGTTCTTTGGATTATTGCCACTATCTGAATTTTTTGAAGAATATCCTGGTGATTTATGGTTTTTATACGGAGGAGAGCCTTCATTGATACTGGATTGGACATTGTGTATTAGTGTGAGTTGGTGAATTTTTGGTTACTATTTTTAATGTTTCCTGTGAATGAAACTCTGGTGTTTGTTGTAAATTGATATTTAGTATTTTCATGTTCTTTTATTATTAAATATATTTAGCCTTTTCATTGTAGCTGGTCTTTTAGAAAATATTTTTACCTTTGAGAGTACTTATATTTATCTGTTGACACTGACACTGTGGCTGCTCCAGAAAGCCTTGGTGCATTGGTCAAACACTACCATTTATATTACTATTAATTTTACTAAATATAATTGGGTTCCCTTGTAAAAGCCTTAGAGTAATAGGCTTTAGAGTGTTGTGGTGTCAGCAGCACCTACCTTATAGCCTGGGCAGAAGGGGGCATAGCTTGGTATATCTGGGCCAGCCTTTCTTTTGTATGTGTGTGTGTTTGTGTGTGTGTGTATGTGTGTGTCTGAGTCTGAGAAAATCAAATCTTAGAGAGTCTGTGTGTCAGTTACTTGGAGCAGGGATATAGAGCGCTGGTTTCACAGAGAGGGTGGTGGAGGACTTGGCTTGAAACAATGGGCTGAGGACTCTGCTCTACAGGTGTGTCACTGAGGAAGTCTTTTTAGTGACCTGGAGAGAGAGGGATACCCAATCCCCTGTGTGCTTTTAAGGGAAATTGTGCTTGATCCAGAGAGCTAAATCTGGAACTACTATGGGTATCTATTTTTCTTCCAAGTGAATGTCCCTCACAGGTGTCAGTGGTAAGGATTCAGGCTCCTTGATGACTGGCCCAGAGCAGTGACGTCACACTCATGAAGTTCATTATGGCCTGGCCTGCTGTTCTTCTGCCGGCCTCCTTGAAAAATTTTATTCAGTGTTTGAGGAAGAATATGAGGAACCTTGGGCCATTCCACATGGAACCTTTCCTGGTTGAGCCATTGGTGCATTCAACTTCAGCCCCCCCCCCCCCAACAAAAAAAGAGGAGGATGCTCTTTGTAAACTTCTGACACTGTGGCATGATATCCTAAGAACATCACAATTTTTCAGTCAGGGTTATGTCATAGACAGCAGAACATGTTATCCAAGCCTTTAGATTGATTGGGTGTTGGCTTTCTCTTCCATCAGTTTGGTTCGGTGGTCCTCTGACTGTGTCAGTTGTTCTATTTCTAGTCCTTCCATGTACAACAGGCTGTGTAAAATCTGCTATACCTTCCTAATCTGGAAAAGACCCTTACCATGGCTTTTACAGTGAGCTTTCACATTTCCTATTTTAGCATGGTGACTATAATGATAGTTTGACTAGGATTGGTGGATCATGAATGTGTGTGTGTGTGTGTGCACACATGTGCTAGATGGCATGCCTTAGGCTTTTTTATGTAGGGATGTGCTCAGGGTTGCTGTCTGAATACCCCTTTCTTAGTGCTGTCCTTTTTGGATATGCTTCCCAGTACCTGGTCTAAGGCTTCCAAAAAAGGAAGTTGGCAGTGACTGGACTGCTGTGAGTGATGATCTTGGCATTGCACCCAGCTTCCATTTTTTCTCTATGGTAGCCCAGGTTTTCCTAGAAAGGGGAAGGGAAATCCCCTTTTTAGAATGCCTAGACCTCCCAAATGTCAGGCCATGTTGCCTCCTCCAGATCCTCACATAAAATATCTAAGAAATGGGTAATAATCACATTACTGAGTATCCCATAGGAATATCAGATGAGGCCAATTATCTGGGCTTTGGTCACAGATATCTGTGTCTTACAGATACCTGGCCTTTTTAAAGAAAAAGGTCTTCTCCGAGATAAGTCTCTCTGGTGAGCTTATGGACCAGGTCCAGATTCTTGTCTATAAATGTACTATAGAGCCTGGTCCTCCTTTTGAAAAAGTCAACATTCTGCTTCTACCTTTTCATTGTTCTGAAAGGAGTAGGGGACTTTCTTTCCATCCAAAAGCTTAGCGATTTCATTGAGCACAATTATTTCATCAGATTCCAATTTTTTACTTTTTGGAGGTGGGGTTGCCATGCCCTTTCTTTGACAAAGTACCTGGCTGGTGCCCCAGGACATAATGGGTAGAGTTTACAAGGGACATTCCTATACTTAAGTATGGGTGGGCTTTACTTTCACTATGGGGCATTACCACTTGC
The DNA here is from genome assembly GCF_019279795.1 of Protopterus annectens. Taxonomy (NCBI): domain Eukaryota; kingdom Metazoa; phylum Chordata; order Ceratodontiformes; family Protopteridae; genus Protopterus; species Protopterus annectens. The sequence goes on from NC_056730.1 coordinate 483,799,897, forward strand.
TACTTTTTCTCCACAGTGTGTTTACCAGGACACTAATTGTGGTAGTGATCTTTCAGAAGTAGGAAATAAGTTGCATTTCTTTATCTGAATGACTGTGTTCTGGTGACTGTATTTGGTAGCATCTCTGTAGTATCCTGTGCTAGACTGTTACCTTACTTGCAGTCTTTGGGCAATCTCCATAAACTGGAAAAATGCCCCTCTGGTTCCAGTTCAGAGAACTGCTTTTATCCAGGCAGAATTGGTCACTAGTCAGCATCACTCATTCTTGTCAGTAGAAGTGGCATAGAATGTGAGGTTGAAGCATACCTGTAGTGACAGTGATTAAATGAAAAGGCATTAGACTTGATGCATCTTCAACTAGAACCCTTACTGACCTGTATTGGTTGAGTCGCATAACACTCGGACCAAACTTCTGGTGACTTCCCTTAAAGATCATTTAGTTACAGTATTATCACTATGTGCACTACACAGGTTTTGCATCCATCTTTGTTTAAATGAAAGGTGCATCAAATATGCATAAGCAACATGTAAGTACATTGATTAAGTATACCTGTGGCTGTAGTGTGTGCTACGATATACAGTAACACCGTGAAAATTGAAATGTAACCATTTCAGAATGTGCATGGTCACTGCATTGGATCGTCTTCTTGTTCAGTCTTCTGTATTCTGAGTATTGATTAATAATAGACTGATCAGGATTAGAACACTTTGTAGTAGCTGGCTGAGCAAAGGCTTTAGCATCAGAATCACTTTGAACAACTTTTGCCTTCTGTAAACTTTAACCTTAAGGATGTAAAATGCTTGAGACTAGAATTGTGTTAGTGTAGTTTGCTTTCATCTATGATTGCCTAAGTAGACATTGATGGTTTAATAAAGATGTTTCTTGTTTAAAAAAGGCAGGAATTGAATAATTTATATAATATTACTTAGGTTATATGATATATACAGCAATATATGTGAAATATAATGTTTATGTGGTTTCCAGCTCAGGAATTGTACCTCATTGGCTGTTTGGGGGCTACTTTCTATCCCTTTCAACTTTCTGGCTTAAAAACCCATGTTTGCATGGTTTTGCGTTTGTTTTAGCTCAGTGGACCCTGTTTGTGCATCCTGCAGACTACTACAGCACCAGAAACGAGGACGAAAGACATTTTGCTGATTATAAGTACCTTTTTGGCTTTTCTTAACTATTTTTGCTAACCACACTTCTAAAAGCCATTTTAAGGTAGTCTTGCTACTATTTCTACTGTATTTTTAAATTGTTTTAGTGTTTGTGCACTTGGTTTCTGCTTAAATTCAAAGTTTAAACTGCATTTACTATTGTAGGCTACACACTCAAGTGCAATAGCCTTTTCTGTGCTTATTTACTGTTTAATTGCATTTTTCTGCTTAATTTAACCTTAAAAAACAAAACAAAAAAATACGGTTTGCTCGTTTCCCAACTTTTTTTCTATACTAGAATAGTCCAGATCCCAGATTTGCTGGTTTCAGGACTTTATTTTTGTGTTTCAGAGTTGTCCAGACCTTCCTGTGGTAGAGGGAAGTCTTTCTGCTTATCAGTGGGAGTGGTAAACATTGTCGCTAGAGGATTGGTTTCCAGCTCAGGAATTCTACCTCATTGGCCATTTGGGGCTGCTTTCTGTCTCTTTCAACTTTCTGCCTTAAAAACCCGTGTTTGCGCATCACTTAGCTAGGGTTAAACTATTACTGGCACCAGAAAGTCTACTCTTCAAATTTTCCCTTAGAAGTAGCCAGTTTTCCACTTTTAGCACACAAACCTGATTCTTTGAGCTCATCACTTGCTTAGAACTCGTTGTAAGAACTAGATATTCAATAAATTCCTACAGCACTCAACTTTCCTTACCAAGTAAATAGGAAAAACAGTTCTAGTACTTAAATAAATAAGCACGTATCCAAGCATGTCTAAGGGTCAGCTCCCGGTGTTTTCTCCTGTCCACCTGGTGAATCTGGGCATCTTGGGGCAATGTAGCAATTTCCTCATGTACACAGACAACCCTCTCCTCCTACCACCCACCACTACAACCTTTGAGAAGAAGCACTTATATAGCCAAGCTCTCTCCAGCCAAGACTGGACTAGTCAGTCAAGAGGAGAAGGTAAACACCCACACCACACCATGCACAACACATAGTCCTTCAAAACCTACACCACCAAAACCCACACATAGTAACACAAGACACACACCTACATTTGCCGAGGCTCTTAATAAAAGTCTGCCCAAGCAACAGAGACCTCCAAAGCTGAAACGCAAACAACCACCACCCCCTCCAACACAACCCAAGTAACACATAGCTCACAAAGTCAGTGTGCCACTCAACCTCAGTCCCTAAGGCAAAACAATGTACCAAAAACACTAGTCATAGGCGACTCTATAGTCAGGCACACTGATATCCCACTCACCAGGCTAAACAAGGGAAAATTACAGTCAGCTGCCTGTCAGGTGCCAGGATCCACTGCATAACGCGCACACTCAGGTCACTCCACAGCAAGTACAAATACAACTGGGTCATTGTCCATGTTGGAGTGAATGACCTCAGATGTACCTCACTGGACTACATGAAAAGAGACATGGAGGAGCTCTCGGATCTTGTAGCCCAGGCAGGTATGACCCTGGCCCTGAGAAGCATCCTGCCAGTGCCCAGAATGATACCACAGTACAAGGACAAAATGATTGACTTAAACAATTGGCTAAGCTTCTGGTGTCATTCTAAGGGGATACAGAATCTATCTGCCTGGGATGACATGATTGACAGACCACGATGCTTTGCTAGAGATGGCCTGGACCTGTCGCCCCTGGGATTCCTGATACTGGCTAAGGCTCTTGCCACCCCTATAGTACCTTTTTTAGTCAGGGTTCAAATGACAACTTTACCACCATAACAGGTACAAGCAAGCAAAATCTGAGGGTAATGCTACTCAGTGCTAGAAGTCTAAACCTCAAAATGCACTCACTAGAGGCACTCCTCAAAATGGAGAACATCGACATCTGTGCAGTGACAGAGATCTGTTTCAAGGCTTCAGAGAGCACCCCAGCAATACCAGGTTACAATTTATACCACACCTTTCGGCCACCTAACCTGGACCGAAACAGTAAAGGCGGAGGAGTTGTCCATATTCACCAAGGATATCCACACCTCCAGGCTAGGTGCCCAACATAATGCATCCGAGATGCTCCAGGTGCAACTACCACTAGGCAAGACTGCAATCCAAATTGTAGCTTGCTACAGATCCCCCAACATGCCCCATGATTCCCACTCTACTTTTCTTAACATGCTGGAAAATATTAAGGTACACCAAATACCCTAATACTGGGCAACTTCAACTACCCTGCCATTAACTGGGAAAACTACTCATGTGCCAACAGATTTTCTCAATGATTTTTGGAATTCATAAATTCCAATGCATTGGATCAACTTATCCATACCCCCACCAGGGGTATCAATATCCTAGACCTGGTCATTACCAACATGGGTGACCAATGCTCCACACCAGAGGTCAGCTCCTCGTTGGTCAGATCCGACCATAAGCTAATCACCCTAGACATCCACATCCTGCCCCCACCCCCCATTAAGGTAACCACCATAAAAAACTTCTCCAAAGCCAACTTCATGCTTCTCAAGACAGAAGTGGCAAACTTCAAGACACCCATGTAGATGGAAAGTAGAAGTACGACTGTTGAATCTTACACTAATGTATGGTATGAACATATACACAAGTGCATGGACAGTGCCATCCAAAATAGAACCAAGACACTCTCCTCCAAAAAAGGAAGCCAATCTAGTGGTCCCCTGCCATAAACAAACTCTACAATAAAAGGAAGAAACTGTTGCAAAAAGGAATAAACCCCCAAGGTTGGAAAAACTCCCTTATCAGCCTCAATAAAAAGCTGAGATCCCTCATAAAGTCCTCCAAAGTTAGTTACGAAAACAAAATCACCACAGATTCTAAAGGCAAACAAAAGGCATTCTATAGTTATGTCAAGAATCTTAATGTCAGCACTCAGATGTGCTCCGAGTTACAGCACAATGGCACTAAATATACAGAACCAACTGATATTGCCAGCATATTGGCAGATAGGTTAAGTGTTAACTTCACCCCCCCCAAAGGGCCCATCTCAATATCGGAAGAATACCAACTCCCTGTAATCACGGCCGCACAGGTAAAAGCCGCACTCTCCAAAGCCAATACAGCATCCATAGGACCAGACAGCATCCCAGGCTGTGTTCCGCTTGAACTACAAAGTGAACTGACACCCCACCCAAGTACCATGTTTAATCATAGCCTCACTTCAGGCTTTGTGCCTACTGAATGGTGCACAGCTACGGTTATCCCACTTCACAAGGGGGATCCACCACAGACTCCAAGAACTACCACCTCATTAGCCTGACGAGCCTGATCTGCAAGGCCATGGAATGTATTATCATGGAACTTATAAACAAAGACCTAGGTAACCTTCAAACTCTGGCCCTTACCCAGTTTGGGTTCGTGAAAGGCAGATCATATCTCCTAAATCTGATTGACTTCTTTGAAGCAGTCCCCAGAGCCGTGGACGAGAGTAAGGTGGTTCACACAGCCTATCTAGATCTCGCCAAGGCATTTGACGCCATCCTCAACTCTGGGAATCATTGATAAACTAACTAAAATGGACATAAATCCCTATGTCACGCGATGGGTTGCCAACTGGCTCACTGATAGAACTCACACAGTGAAAGAGCAGACTCCAAATCCGACTCCAGACCAGTGACAAGTGGAATACCACAAGGTTCAGTCCTGGGTCCACCCCTGTTTGGCATCTACTTCTCTGAAGTTCAGGTCAACACAGAGGGTCTGTGGCTAACAAAGTTTGCAGACGACTGCAAACTGGGAGCCATTATTGAATCCCCAAATGATGTGGACATTCTACAAAAGGGCCTCACTGAAATAGATGCCTGTTGTCAAAGCCATAGCCTCAAGCTCAACGCCAAAAAATGCATAGTCATCTGCTTTGGGAAAAACCCTGTGCCCATGAACTATCACATAGGTGGTAGTCTACTTAACACTGAAAGTGTGTTAAGAGACCTAGGGGCACAGGTGGACAGTAGTCTCTCCTTTGATAACCACATCACCACAGTAGTCAGGAAATCCTTCTACATGGAACACCTTATCACAAAAGGTTTCTCATCCAGAAAAAAGGAGATCATTTTTCCTTTCTACTCATCCCTCATTAGACCTATTATAGAGTACAACTCCCCGTTTAGTATCTACCTCACAAGAGATTTACAGCAGCTGGAAATGCCTCTCAAAGCGGATCACTGGCCTCAAACAGATGCCCTATGCAGACTGTCTCAAACTCCAGCTCTACTCCATCACATATCATCTACTCAGAGGTGATCTCTGCCTAACATACGAAGCCATGTCAAACCCAAAGCTGTTGGACATGCTACACTTAAAGAAATCCCAGTCCCTCCAAGCCACATGCTCCAGGGACCTAAACCGTGTCACCACAATAAACAAAACATGCTGGAGGGATAGGTTCCTGTCCCAGAGACTCCCCATACTCTGGAACAGATTGCCCATTCATGTCAAGCAGAGCACCTCATTAGCCCTGTTTAAGAAAAATCTTGACGATTGGATGGGAAATAGGAAATTCACCCCAGGGATCACTTCTGTGTCACTGCTCGACGGGCACAGGAAAAATTGGTTGGCGAAAGCCAGGGAATCTTTATGGCTAGGCTTATATAGACCCTAGGGCCAATAGCCTAGTACCTACCTATGAACCTATGTTAATATAGTTTGATTACTTTTATATGAAAATAAATTTGCCTGTGTCATAAGTGATAATTCAGTAAAAGTGTTTGGAAAAAAAAGATCGGGAAACACTGTAGGAAATGTTTTCACACTGTGAAGGGTAGCAGTGCTTTCTCTAACTCAAAACTTTGAGGTAATGCACTAGATTCTGATAAACAGCTGTACTTCTTGCAAACCAGATTGTTTAATCAGAGGCTGTCTGTTTCTTTTGTATGTCATGTTATCTGCACTTTGCAGCAAATATGCCAAATTACTGTAGGAGGTATGTGGCTTTTCCAGTAAACTGACTCCAAAAAACAAAACAAACTGTTAAAACACAAAGGCAAAGTGGTAGAGAGCAATCCAAAAGTCCATATACAAAAAACTCAGTTTTATTAGCGCTTTCGGAGTACGCAATGTCACTCCATCAGACAAGATTTAACTAAAATAAAACCAACTATTTATACGATCAATTGAGCGGCTAATTATCTAATTATATTAAATCAAATTAAGTTACAGTGCAGCTCACACAACATTTAACCCAACATTTATAACCCAACAAAAGTAAATTCTTATAACATCCTACAAAAATGTTAAAATAAAAATAAGCAAATATAAATAGACATTCAAGGCCTATTTAGAAATAAATATACAAACATTTAATTTGACAATAATCCTAAGCACATATTAACAATTATTGAAGAAGGAAATAGTAACCTTATAACCAAATGGTAATAATAAATATAAAATAAACAGCTCAATCCATGTAACATTACAAAAAATTGTTAAATATATAGACTGAAACTTAACCTACAGTCTCAAAACATTCAAGTCTTTAAAACATTGTCCTATTGTTGTGCTGGTGAAAGTTCTACATATTTCAAAAAGTTGGTTTCTGTAGTTCATTATTGGTAGGTAGCATTATTAATTTTCAGGGCTGTCACATTTCCTTAGCAGCTTTTTGTTAAACTTTGAATAATGAATTGTATTTTCTCCTTGATTAACGGATATCTGGCACTTAAAGTAGTCTGTCTAAACTCCCATTATTTCACACAACTATGAAATTTTTGGTTCAGAAATCATGTACCATTTCCTCATAATATTTAATGTAGTGTACCATGTCTGACAACGATTGATTGCTGGTCAGTGTTTTGCCATAATACTGCAATTTCATGCAATTATACTGCTTCTGTTTTGAATAATAATCAAATAAAAATGTTAAGTTTTATATTGAAATAGTTTGTCCCACTGTCATCCATGGAAGGTCTGGTGTTTCCTGTTACAATTATTTTAATTGTCTTTTTGCTTCATACCTCCCTAGCAGCTCACACTGTTCCAAAGTTCCCTGGCAGTGGGGACTTACTGTCCCTCAGATCCATCTAGTGGGGTCTTCTGCAGGGAACCACTGACATACTTGTAGGCATCAGAGGTGTTTTTTTTACTGTACATGTGAGTATTTGTTAAGTATAACCTAACTCCACCCCATGAGTGGTAGCATGCTTACCTGCATCACCATGAGGACTGCCTGCACTCCCACCACACCCACACATATGCACTTGTTTGCATATGAGGACAGGTGCTGCCATCACTGGTTTTGGTAGCCACAGAGCACATCCTTCCTGGCTGTCACTTATGATAAACATTCTGCCACATTTGTACCAGAGCAGCAAAGACAGCCAACTGAGATCCACCCTCCTCCTCACCAGGATAGGAATTGCCCATCCTCCCCTGCCTCCATGTCATATGTATGTGCCACTAATCAAACCTGAGTCATAGGGCTGTTCTTCTTTTTGATTGATTGTGAACATACCACAAAAATTGTACCTTAGAACCATCCATTCAGTCTGTTTGGATATTGTAGGCCAGTAAAAAGCAGTGCTTGTTCTTTCTGTATATTGAGAAGTTCCCAGATGTGGACACTGGATTTTTGGTATTCATGCAGCTCAATAAGAATGACAACTCTGACACATTTAAACACTAAGCATTCGACATATGAATGATCATCACCATATAAAATGTATACTCTGTCTGAATGGCTCTGGCTTAGTATTTTCTTGCCATCCATTTGTGGCTAAATTTCATAGCTGCATTTGTCTTCTCTTGTACACATTCTGAACTCATCTAAGATTTTTGTTGATAGGTAATTCTGGGATAATCCACAAAACTTTCAAATCTTTCTGTAAACTATAGTTTTTTTTTATACTTGGTGTGCTCACTTTTATCAGCAGAATGATTGTTTACCTTGTTTGTACTGAACTTTAAGATCATACCTGTGTATACTCATCCTCTGAATTATAGCCCATTGCCTCAAGAAGGGACTTTCTGTACATACTCTAAAGCAGTGTATGGTCTTTCTCCACAGTGAGACTCCATAGCCTAGATGTAATTGAAGTACTTATGACAGAAAAAATATGGTATCTCTTAATCTGTGCCATAGCATGTGTGAGCATCAGGCAAGTCCTTGATCAATATGTTTTTAGTCTACTTTGCTGCACTAGTAATGCTCCAAACCCTTGTTGGCATCCACTGAAGTGAAAAATAGTTGTGACTCATTGTAAAACTGAAGAGTAGGTGCCTCAAAAGTAACTTTTTTAGACTCTCAAGACTTCTGTCTTACTCCTGCAACCAGACTCCAGTAATGTTGTTCTTTAAAGGCGTTGAAATAAACTTGGAAAATATTTCACGTTGCCTAAAAATTATGTACCAGATAATCTGTCTTTTTTTTTTTTTTTTAACACATATTTATTATGACATTGACCTTATCAGTCTGGTTTGAGACGGTCAGAAGTCAAAGCATGTCCCATCTTTTTGAAAGTTAACACAGAGATATGATACCTTTATTCATCTTCAAGCCTTTTTTTTCTCAGTCCATAGTAAGTTGTGAGTCATGTTTCGGATTAGTAGCTCCCAAGATTAGGAGATTATATGGCACTATCAATCTAGCCCTTCAATCATTTAATCTACAGCTATTAGAAACATTTCTAAGGTATATTATATTCCAAAACACAGTTGAAGAAACCTTTTATCTACCCACAGAGGTATTGAATGTACAAAGTTTTTTTGCTAGTTTCTGTTATTGGGTTTAATTTGCCAAACCCTTTATTAGCATCTATCAAAGAGAAGAGCATAGCATATTGTACAGCTCGTAACTACATTGTATCAGTGAAACTGATGATGTTTTTAATCAGAGATGCTGATACCTCTAAGCTTTTGTTAGATGTCTGTGTGTGAACATAATAAACATCTCTTTGTCACTGTAAGTGCAGCAATGACTGCACAAGCAAATCACACCTGCTGTGCCCCTTTCACTCTGTTTTTGCTGTGGCCTTGCTGTCTCCAAGTAGAGAGCCTAAACTAGTGAACAGATTGTAATAGTTCTGCAGTATATCACCATTTTGGATGTTTTTTCTTAACCCCTAGTGAAGTACTCACAACAGTTTTTCTGTCTCATTTCCTACTAGTATTAGCACTTTTAACAGATTATTTTTAAAGCTGCTTCATTAAGAAAACACACACACTCCTACTGCCATTGCTTCTTGCTCTGTAAAGCTATCTGAGTATTTGCCTGTCTGCTGTAGTGCCAGCAGATGTGCATGCTTCCTCTACAGCTATTTTTGCATGCTTTCATTTCTTGCCTTCCTGATATCATCAGACCTGCAGTTCTGTTTGTGAGCCTTATTAATGTTATGATGTGCTTATGTCTGAAAATAGTTCTGTATAAATGCACTTTTTCCTCTATGGTTTGGAAGAAGGTAGGTGTGTGAAGGCTGACTGGCCAGAAAACGGAACCACTTTGAGATTTGTAGTGCTCAGGAGTGTTAGTTTGAAGGCAGTTCTGTGTTTTACTGAAAAGTCACTGTTAAAACAATGAAGTAATGTCTTCTTCTACATTTGAGGAAAATGCACTCAGAGGATTGGAAATTACAAATAAAAGCATCTGCAAGTGTATGTACAGAGGTAAAAACTTTACCAAATACAAGTCTTTGTCTTTTTCTTTATTGTTTACAGAAGGTAAACATCTGAAACTATATTGTGTGGAATTTTCAAAATGTTGAGCTCCTATGTTTTGACCCCCTCCCCCCAGTTTTTGTCACATCACTAAAAACTTTAAAAGCTTATTATTATTTCTAGAGACTTGGTGCTGCGGTAGCATTGTCGTCTCAACGTAAGACTCTGTCCGGTTCGATTCTCAGCTAGAGCGTCTTCTGCGTGGAGACATGCGTGAATGGGCTTACCTTCATTGAAGGTTGTGCGTCAGAGCTGGTAACTCGGTACGTAAAAATCAACTACCAATCATTAGCGGACCGGAGTTCCGCTGTGGCGACCCCTAACCGGGAAAAGCCGAAAGACACAAACAATTATTTCTAAAGACTTGGCATAAGCCACTCTGTCCTGAAACTCCCAGAAAGATACCACTGGGCATTGGGCAAGTGACCACTGAAACATTAAGCAGTGACTGCAGGCACATGAAAGACTTGCAGGAGCAGCATTCAAAGAATAAAAAAATAAAGTCTAACAGTACTCTTGGAGGAGGTTATCCAACTTCAGCATCTATAGTACTTCATTCATCTGGTGACTCCACTCAGCTTAGCCACTAAAACATACATTTGACAGAGTTCCCCATCTCTGTTTATACAAGAGTCATTCACCAGTAAACAAAGTTTTTGTAAATGTGAACTTGTTAATACAGTTTGATTACTTTTATAGAAATGTCAATTTGCCTGTGTCACAAGTGATAATTCAGTAAAGGTGTTTAAAAAAATATGTAATATTTGTGGAAAACATCACTCATGCAACCATGAGAACTGTAGAATAAACTTTTTTTTTTAATGTTTGGAATATGAACATGAATATCAGTTCCATATTTGTACTGTATGAAAGTTCTCTGTGTGACAGTTTCCAGTTAACAGTGAATGAAAGTTGGTATTTTTGCAATGGTATTTTGTTGATGGAAAAACTTTCTTCCAGAAGATAATAAACTGTTAAGTATAGTAATTCTGCCTTTTATCTCTGAGACCACTGTCTTTCTGGAAGCCTTCTTCAGGAAATAGGCACATCTTTACAACTGCTTTTTGTTTCCGTGGGACACCATGTGTAAGAGTTTATGTAACTCTTATCTGAAGGAGCAGTACTGTTATCACAAATTTAAGAATATTTCTTGCTGTTAAGTGGGCTCTGCACAGCCACTTTTTTGTGCTATTTATATGAACCGAAGGAGATGAAATAATGTGTAAGTGTGACTTTATAATGGAAACTGAGACCAAGCCATAATTAAGATAGTACATTGTGCGTGTTATTTATATGTTTATATATATATATATATATATATATATATATATATATATGCAGATATTGATATATATTCAACAGTAACTGCTCACAAATCATATGGCCTACATAGCATGTTATTCCGCAATACTCTCTTTTTTTTTTTTGTTGTTGTTAATGATTCCTCTTTATTTATATCAAGGATAATAACCTTCACAATTTAATATAAACAAAAGTTCAACATCATTCAACAGCTTTAAGTCTGATATCTGGAACTGCGATATAGTTTCCCTGTTTAAAGTTCCTTGTAAACAGCACTGAGGTAGTGTATTAAGTAAACCACACAAGTAAAAAGGATAATTATTTAAACTTTAACATGTTTAAATAGTTAATGAACTAATACAGACTTGCCAAAGCAACCCAAACAGTATAGTACATTAAAATCATACTTGGACTTTCCAAGAAAATATTAGAAGGTGAAATATAGCTATAGCATATTCAGAATTGTCATCAGTTATTTTAAGACCCTCAACACAGCTACTAATAAATGCTAGTAGTACATAAAACATTAGAAGTGTTAAGAGAGATACAGAGAATATGAAAAATAGAACAATATAAAACCACCTCTGCTGTGGTAACCACTGGGCTATATAGTTAGTTTATGAACATTTATTTTGGCAGCTGTTCTTTCCTACTTCATCCTTTATTTCAAACACATCCTCCACTTTGGATCTGTTCTTTTCACTACAGGCATTATTATACACATGAAAATTGAACTGTGCCACATTAGCACCCATAACACAGTAAAAAAAGTGCCTTAGTATACTGCAGTGCCTTAGCTAATGTGCCTTCCATTAAATGCTGTAATACTGCCTTAAACTCGTTTACTTTTTGACATAAAAAATACGCTCAAATATCCCATCAATTCATGTGGCACCTCTCATACCGAATCTACTTGTGGAAACATCCATTTTAGTCTTTCTAGTGTATAAAAGTATTTTGTAAATACTTTCAGGCAAGTATCTTAATACATCTAGACTTAGTGGCTTACCTTGGTAAACCCACATATTCATTTTCTGCTCTACTCCTCTATGTTTTCACTTACTATATTAATTTTTGCTTGTCTTATTTTAATTGCTCTATTATTTTTCAATTCCATTAACACTTGACATACTTTGCTAATTAATCCCTTAATCATTGGAGATCATCCTCTCACCCCCAGTATAAGTGGTATCAAAGTCTGAAGGAGACCACCCAAGAATTCAGTAAGACATCTATGTCTCGCAGGTCATGATATTCCCCTCAAAAGCACAGAAGTATAACATCTTACCATAACAGTAGACGTTCTACTGCTCACTGTTGCAGTATTCTTTACTCTTGGGATATCCTGCTGAGTATAGCCTAATACCAAAGCCTTTGCACCTTCCAGGCATTGTACATCAGATATATGTCCTACATGCAATGTGTGAGGTGCATATGTAGCATATGGATGCCTAATCCAGAAAATTGAAATGCCTCTGGAGAACCAGAGCAACCCCCAGAAAAAAAAAGCAGTAACATGCCCATCCAGGAAGGGAATCTGAAGGAGATAAGGACAAAATAGAAAGCTCCTCAACCAGTAATAGGAGAATATAAAATGAGGGGGTAGGAGTACTGCAACAGAGAAAAGTAGGACATCTACTGTTATGCTAAGATCTTATACAACAGTACTATGTTCTTTCTTATCACTGTTGCAGTATTCTTTAGTCTTGGAAGAGTAGAAATGCTACTGGAAAGTATGGGAGGAGGAAGGCCGAAATGAGTTCCCTACAAACCTATAAAGGTTAGCCCTGGAAAATCTTGCTCTAGCCCTGAAAATGACATCCAACTTATACTGTTAGGTAAAAGTCTGAAAGGAAGACCAAGTAGCAGCTTTCAAAATGGATCTAATGTCCAGACCCATGGAAAAAAAAGCACCAGAAGAGACAACTGCCCTGGTTGAATGAGCACAAACAGAACAGGAAAGCTGCTCATTGTAAAAAGAATAACAAAAACGTACAGCGTTAGAAATCCAGGAAGAAATGGTTTGATTGGACACTGCCAAACCCAGTTTCTTGGCATGTAAAGCAACAAAAAGTTGCTCAGATTTTGTGATGCATTTTGTCTTATCCAAGCAATATCTGAGCTGTATATGTAAATCCAGGATATGTAGGACTTTCTCACTAGAAGTCTGTAGAGAAGGAAGAAAGAAAGGGAAATGAATAGACCCGTTCAAAGACAAATCATTAACTACCTTGGGCAAAAAAGAAGGATTGGTATGAAGAGACACCCTGTCTTTGTGAAAAAAGGAGGAACCACCATGAGAGCTTGGAGTTCAGAAACTGCAGAAGTAAGAGTCAAAAACAATGCAGTCTTCCAAGTACTGTGCTGCAGGGAGCAGGAAAAGACATGCTGAAAAGAGAACTGTGTCAATTTTTCAAAAACAAAATTAAGATCCCAAGAAGGAGTAGGCTTCTTTACGTTCTGATATGAAAGAGACCTTTTAGGAATTGCTTGACTTCAAAACTGGAAGCCAAAGGTGGATTCAGAGACAAACAAGCAGAGATGGCTGACAAATGAACTTTAACAGAAGACTATGCCAAAATAGCACTTAGGAATTCTCAAATAAGAAAATACCATATGGACCTCCACATGAAAAAGGTCCTGATCATGGTTGAGACACCAAATAGAAAATCTCTTCCATTTAGTTATATAAGATTTTCTGGTGGTGGGTGTTCTGGCCTCCTGCAAAACCAAAAGCATGTCCTTAGAAAATTTTGAATGAAAGGAGTCAAAACCCTATAACCCAAAATGCCAGTTGAAGTATGGACAAGTGAGGGTGAATGAGAGATCCCTTGTCTTGTAACGATTGCGCCTGGCCCAGATGAAAGAGAAGGAGGAACCAGTTCTATCTCAGCCAAAAGGGAGTCACCAGCAAGGATTTGGTTTGTGTTCCACATAAATTGGGCAAGACCCTGGAGAGTCGAGGAAGAGGAGGATAGGCATACAGAAACATCCCCTTCGATGAAAAAGACATGGCATCCACTTTCCAGGCCTGCAGACTTAGAACTCTGGAACACTAGTGGGGAAGTTGTCTGTTCAGAGGGGAGGCAAAGAGATCTACTTGAGGGCTACCCCACAGATGTACAATGTCCAGAAATACCTCCCTATGACATATTCGTTCATGAGGATGTGTGCTGCACCTGCTCAGAGTCTGCCATTAGACTGTGCTTTGAAGGGATATAAGCTGCCTGGAGAACCAGGTGTTGGATTACAAAATTCCAAATCTTGAAGAGCCATCCTGCAAAGTAGGTAAGATTTTGTGCCTCCTTCATCCCTGCTTATTGATTACCACATCACTGTGGTGGTGTCTAAAAAAGTTGTTAGAAGACCTGGAACTCAAAGGAAGTGAATGGCCTGAAGAGCTGGGATTTGAAGTTGATGTGGTCTGACATCTGTTTGTGGGAACAAAGACCATGGATTTTCAGATTGTTGGAGGAAGCTCCTCAACCTTTATTTGGAAGCATCTGCGTACAAATTTTGAGTAGGAAGAGGAACCTGAGAAGTCAGACCTGCATTTAAGAAAATCTGAATCCACCAGTAGTTTTTGAGTTTGAGACAAGGTAACATAGAAACTAGAAGATCCAGAGGGTGGCAGTGGTGAAGCCAAGCATTCTTGAGATGCCATTGAAATTTCCTCATGTGGAGTTTGGTAAAAGTAACCATGGGAATGGTGGATTACATGTACGCCAGGGCTTGGAGAAATTTCCTTGCAGGATGAAATGGAAGAAGAAGAAGAGACTTGGAAATAGTCAGTCAAAAAGAGGATCTTGGGAGGGGGAAGGCAATCAAACAATGGGATGTTCTGAATACTGCAGGCCAGAAACACTTGGCACAGAGATTGGGTCAACACAGCCTTTTTAAGATTGAAGTTGAATTACACACTATGCAACAGAAGCATAGTGAAGTATAGATTTTGAAGTGGAAGCTGCTGAGAGGGGGGGGGGGGGCTTGAATCAGAAGGTCATCCATATAAGGGAATATTTGAATTCTCTGAAGTCTGCAGAAGGCTACCACAGGGCCAGACATTTGGTAAATACACTTATAGCTGTAGAAGGACCAAAAGGCAAAGTAGAGAACTGACAATATGGGGAAGAAGCAGAAAAATGAAAACCTTCCTGAAGAGAGGGTGAATAGGAATATGGAGGTAAGTGTCATTCAAAGCCAGGGAGACAGAAAAGTTTGGGAAAGCAAAAGAGGGAAGAAGGCCTAAAGAAGAACGTCTTATAGGATGGAACCTTGAAATGTATTGAGTTAGAACAGGTCTAGAAGGGTCTCTGTCAGAACAAAGAAAGTGCAAACTCTCGAATGCTCACATGAGCAAATAATCAGAAACTTGAAATTGGTATTGTGGGGGGCTGTGCCCCCCACCCCTTGCTAAATATATATTCCTACTCCGAGATCGCACTATGGTGAGGAAAGGGCAAATAATTCCAATCTTCACTGTGATCCCAAAATACCAATTTTGATTTTCTGATTATTCACTTGTGAGCGTTCGAGAGTTTGCGTTTTCATCGTTCTGAAGTAGACCTGTCTAGAATGAGCCTCCACAATGACTCCTTCCAGTGAGCCAGAAACATTCTGAAATAAAGACCTCTTCCCTGCTGAGAGAAGGGGACAGGTTACATGGTTCCCTGTTCCACCATATTCCTCAGGACCAAAGCAAAATGATGAGCTAACAAGGACAAGGCTGAGGAAGGTCAGAGAATGAAGGAAGGGACTTCCAAGACATGACACACCTGCGTTGGATGCTGGAGAAAAACCCAGGTGTCTGTGGTTATCTGTTGCCAGACAGGGAAGGAAAGGGCTAGCCTGAAGGACAGATAAATCTAGTCAAGGGGGAATGGATGCTGGATGTTAGACAGAGGCAGATTTATCAGGAAAAGAAGGTTTTTGGCCTCTAGAACACTGAGTTTATCTAAGAAAATCAACTTAGACACACACTTACTTCCTAGCAGGTTGTTTTAGGTTGGTTCTGATGGATAGCTCTTCTCGAACTTGGGTACAGGAGAAACAAAAATTTGTTTAAAGTCCTGCATAACCTTGCCCTTATCTTGCAGGGTTTTAAACAATTTTTCAGCAGCAGTGCCAAAACGATTCTGATTGTCCGTAAGTTGGTATGTAAACGTTTGGCCTTAATGACCTCAAGTAAAGCTTATGGGTGCAACCAGGAATATCTCCTCATGGCAGAACCAAGTGCATCTGCTCTAGTGGAGGCATAAGCTGCATCATAGCTGCATTTAATAGAATGGCAAACTACCTCAGAGTCCAAATCAGACATGTCACTCAACCCACTCCCCCCAAGCTGGGAGAGAGATATCTAGTCATGTGGATCTGATAATTAATGGACCTAAAGGACAAAGAAATGTACACTTTTTTTCCCACACCTCTCCATACCATGTCTGTCCTTATCCGAAGGTGAAAGCTTGTAAGAGGAAAGCAGTTTGGATATCTTTTCTGTGGACATGGAAACTACAGCAGGCTCGGATGAATAACTTGTATACATGTATTTATGATCCTCTGGTACTTTATAAAATATGTCTTGTTTCTTAGGGCCAGAGGTTGAGAGTCAGGAGACTGAGAAGCTGCTATAAGTGTATCCAAGTGGGCAGCTAAGACAGGAGGGACTGTAGAAGGCCTGTATGAGTCCATTTACAAAAGTTCATAACATCTGATGTTATGTGGTCTTATCTCGCCTACATTTATTACTGACTGGTTCGGAGCCGAGAATCAGCTCCGACTCAGCCGACTATTTTTCTTTAGCACGAAGTCTCTAATTGGCTGGGCTAACCCGGTATCCCAGGATGCACCTCGCCTCAACCCCCAGATCTCGTTTGCAGCTCGTTGAGGTAGGACGTGGTCTCGCGCTTGGCTGTGGCTAAGTACACTTTTACTAAACTTTCTAAAGTTTTTGTACTTCTCCTTTATATAAAAAAAAGGCTCTTTTCATAGCTATATTGTGTTTTTTGTGTGTTTGAGCCTGTTCGGTTTAGTTTTTGGAGAGTGTGTGTGGTTTCCCTTGTGTTTGGCGGGCTAGGCCCATTTAATTTAGAGGGACCTAGTCCTTTCCTTCGTAAATCGTTCTGTAGTTTGTTTTTGTCAGTTTTTCTTCCCTAGGGAACGTTTAAGTTAGAGTTCCTGTGTCCAGTAGTGTTTCCCGCCTTCCTACTGTTAGTTGTTGAGTGTTTGGTTTTTTGTCTGACATGTCGAAGGAGCAGAAGGAGTATAAACCCTCCGGGTTTAAAAAATGCTCTAAATGTGCTTACAAAATGTCGATTACAGATGGGCATGCCATCTGTGTTTATTGCCTGGGTGCGATTCACCTAAAAGAATCATGCAGTGTCTGCCATTCCTTCAGCTCTAGGGTGCTGAAGGAAAGGAAAAATAAACTGATTTTGAAGGGCCTAGTTAAGCCCGCCTTTGAAGAGGATCTAGAGTCTGCTTCTTCTACTGGCAAGTCTAAATCTACCAGAACTAAGAAAAGATCTCCGGCTCCATCTAGTTCTTCGGAGCCCCCGGAGAAGATTTTGAAAGTAGTTACTACCTCCTCGGTTCCTTTGACTTCGGTGCCGCAGGACAAGCTCTCTGTTTTGGATACTGCCTCCTCGGCTCCATTGTCCTCGGGGCCATAGGAGGTATCTGTGGTACTGGAGTCGACCTCGGCTCCGATCTTTTTGGAGCCAATTCGGAGCGGGTCACCCAGTGTTAGGCAAGTCCATAGGTAGAAGATCCCCATCTCCTTCAATTTCCTCCAAATCCTCAAGGTTGTCTGATTTGGATGTGGATAGGGTGGTCAAGAGGCTCCTTCAGTCGCCGGTGTTAGCCAAATTGTTTTTGGCTCCAACCCAGTTGGCTCCGGAGCCTTGTCCCCTTGTCGGTACCGATGATTCCTCCTCCGAGCACCTCTGTGTCGTCGGAGCTGGAGTGCTTGGCGCAGAGTGATGTCTTTGTGCCGGCTCCAATACCCCTGGCGGGTTTATCGGAGCCGACGTCTGCTCCAACCATTTCGGTTCTGTCATCTGGTTTCGGCACTCGGGTTTCCTCGGTCGGGCCCGAGGGGGATGCATCGGGACTTCTGTCAGCTCCAAGTCTCCCTCTCGGTGCTTCGGCTAGGGAGACCCCAACCCCGGTTGCGGTCTCAGAGACGGGTCAGTCCTCGGATTCGGGGGGGCCCGCCTTCGAGGCCATGAGGAGCACACTGGCCAGGTCGTCAGTGACATCACTTGGATCGGTCACTCCGTCCCCATACACCCCGGATAGAGCCTCTGATGCCCCCCTATCCATAGACAGCAGAGCTCCAAGGCCTGAGGACACCCCCATGAGTGGTCCCAACTTTCTGAGGGGCCCCCATGAGTGGTCCCAACTTTCTGAGGGCCCCTCAGAGTCTGTGCCTGAGGAGCCTCCCAGGAAGAAGTTGTGCAAGAGGAAGCACATAGACTCCCAAGGCGAGTCCATCACCTCTGATACCGACCTCGGGGATGCAGAGGGGTCCCCTAAGTCATCCTCCGATGATGTCTCTTTCTCGGACATCCTGGAGATATTGAGGCAGAGAGGCAACTGGCCTTCCAAGTCCCCCTCTGAGGTGGAGTCGGTATTCCTCAAGGCCTTCGGAGCTCATCCTTCCACCTCCTGGGTGTCTCCACCCTTCGATGAACTCTTGGACCTGATTTGTCGAAGGGTGTGGGAGCACCTTGATTCCGTGGAACCAGTGCCCAGTCATCCGAATAAGTTTCTGTCTGCTCCCCCATGGAAAGAGTTCTTGACAAAAGGGGTCCCCGTAGATGCCATGGTGATGACGTCAGCCACTCAGCAGGAAGTTGCAGAGGCTGCTTCTTCCGTCCATCCTCCCAACAAGGAGTCCAGGAGTATGGATCGGTATGGGAAGCGTACCCTGTCTTCAGCGACCTTTACACTGTGGTCACTGAATTACCTTTGTCATTTTACTCTGCTCCAGAGAGATCTCTTCAAAGAGTTGGGAGATACCTTGACGGGTAACATGCCTGAGGCGGTAGCGCAGACTGTTAACGCCCAGTTGTCTGCTCTTGGTTCCATTGTCAACTCGTACATGAGGCTCATATCTTATGCAGCCGAGGGGGCGAGTAGGGCAGCTAGCTCAGGTTTGGCTCTTAGGAGGCAAGCCTGGATCCACCTATGTCACTTTGCGGAGGCCTTCAAGTCTTCCTTCACTGACACCCCCTTCGATGGGTCCTCTCTTTTCGGACCCAAAGTGAAAGACACTCTCACCAGATGTGAGCAGGAGGGTAAGACTTTATCTGCCGTAGGGGCCCATTTTTCTCTTCCCTCTAGGCCTTATCGCAAGGCTCAGAGAGGATGGAAGATGTGGTTCAAGAAGTCACAAAAGTCTTTCCCCGCCACTCATGGTGAGCCCCCCTCCAGAGGCAGAGGAGGGGGGAATTACTCTGGAAGACGCCGTCCTAGGGGCAGAGGAGGCCCCCGCAATTTGGGAGACCGCGACTCCTTTTGCGGATCTTCCTATCAGCATCCCTTAGGGATTGCCCGACTGTGCTATTCCGGAGCCAGTCGGGAGCCGTTTTTCGAGGCATCCTCAAGCCTGGGAGAGCATCACCCAGGATCAATGGGTGCTTCCAATAATTACCGGAGGTTACACCATTCCCTTTACTTCACCCCCTCCCCCAATCAGAAAAATCCTGGACGTTCCACCCAGTCAAAGGGATCAAGCAGCACTAGAGATATCAAAGCTGCTAGAAAAAGGAGTCATCCAACCGGTCCCCTCAGACCAGATCGGATCAGGAACTTACTCAAGACTCTTTTTGGTGCTGAAAAAAAACAGGGGACCTGAGACCCATTCTGGATCTCAGACGATTGAATCACTATGTCCTGAAGTCCAAATTCCGAATGGTCACTCTTCAGTCCATCTTCCCATTGCTGGGAGAGGGAGTATGGATGTGCTCCATCGACCTTTTACCACATCAAGATGAACAAGGCATCCAGGAATCATTTACGCTTCTGGCTGGGAGCCAGTCATTTCCAGTTTCGTGCCCTGCCCTTTGGTCTCACCACAGCCCCAAGGGTGTTTACCAAGTGTTTGGCAGTGGTGACAGCTCAACTGAGATGTCTAGGATTCCAGGTGTTTCCTTACCTGGACGATTGGCTCCTTACCACCCCCAACAGTCATCTCCTCATTCGAGCCAAGGAGGCTACCATAAGCCTTTGCCAAAGGCTAGGAATTACATTAAACTGGGAAAAATCTGCCTTGCTGCCCTCACAGCGTGTTGTATTTATAGGCACAGCGCTAGACTCTGTACAAATGAGGGCCTTTCTACCTCTAGAAAGGATAAGAGTGCTGCAATCTCAAGTTCAAGCTTTGTTGCCCCTCAAGGAGGTCCAAGCCAGGTTAGTTCTTCAGCTATTGGGATCCATGGCGGCTACCATCATGCTAGTGCCCTTAGCCAGGCTACACATGCGGATCCTCCATTGGCTCCTTTCAGTCCAGTGGTCCTTTCAAAAATTCCCCATCTCTCATCCAGTTCTCCTCACGGAACAATGCAGACAGGATCTCCGTTGGTGGCTATGTTCCTCCAACCTGGACAAGGGGAGGAATCTAGTTCCTTTGTCTCCTGCTGCCACAGTGACCACAGACGCTTTCCAGATAGGGTGGGGGGGGCATTATCTGGGCAGAATGGTCCAAGGCACATGGCAGGATCATGAGGTACACTTACACATCAATGTCCTAGAGATGAGAGTGGTGCTATTAGCATTGCAAGCACTCCAGAGCTCTCTTCCCCGGGGAACGATTGCAATTCACTCGGACAGCATGTCAGTTGTGTGGTACTTGAACAAGCAAGGAGGAACCAAGTCTTACCCCCTTTGCAGAGAAGCCATGAGAGTGTGGTATTGGGCAGAGTCTTCCCAATGGTTTCTAGTGGCAACGCACATTCCGGGAAAGTCCAACGTGATAGCAAACAGGCTAAGCAGAGCTATTCTTATGCCTTACGAGTGGTCTCTGAACAACCGAGTTGCGACTCGGATCTTCAGCAGGTGGGGTCAGCCTTGCTGCGATCTCTTTGCCAGTCCTCTCAATGCCAAATGCAGCAACTACTTCACCCTGATCCCCCCACAGGGGGAGTCACCCAGAGACGCACTAGTCCACGGTTGGCCTCTCGGTCTGTTCTATGCCTTTCCTCCATTTCCTCTGTTACCAAGAGTGATTCAGAAAGCCATATACTTGGGAAGCAAGATGATTCTAATTGCCCCACACTGGCCCCGCCAAGTCTGGTTCCCCTTTCTTCAGCAGTACACAGTGGACAGTCCTTGGACTCTGGATCCAGTGCCAGACCTATTGACTCGCATGTCGGAACAGTCCCACCCCTCCCTACAGTCCCTCAGGTTGACAGCTTTGGCTGCTCCACTTCCATCATTAGTTAGACTACATTCCCTTTCACCTGAGGTGGTACATATCCTATCATCATCTCACAAGTCCTCCACCAGAAGAATTTACTCCAGCAAATGGAAGAGATTTTCCATGTGGGCTCAGGCCCAAGGTCTGGACCCTTTCACAGCCCCTATATCGGCAGTCTTAGACTTTTTAGCTATGCTCTTCTGACAGGGCTCCACTCCCTCGACCATTAAGGTGCAGCTGGCCGGCCATTTCTAACTTCCATGCATCCTACGAGCCCACTCTTATGGGCCATAAACTTTGTAAGGCCTTTTTGAAAGGAGCCTGGTTACTTCGCCCTCCTGTGTCACAACCTGTTATGCCATGGGATTTAAATCTGGTGTTGCAAGCCATCACTTCTCCGCCCTTTGAGCCGGCTGCCACTTGCGAACTAAAATTCTTATCCTGGAAGACGGTGTTCTTGGTTGCCATCACTTCGGCTAGAAGAGTATCAGAACTTCAAGCGTTGTCCATTAAACCCCCATATTTGATCTTCCATAAGGACAGGGTATCCTTGAGACTTAATCCGTCCTTCCTTCCTAAGGTGTCTTCCACATTTAGCCTCCACCAATCCATTGAGTTACCGGTGTTTTTTCCAAACTTCTCCAACAAAGCAGAGTTCAAATTTCATCAATTGCATGTGCATAGACAACTGAGATTCTATTTACACAGGACAAAACATGTAAGGAAATCAGATCAATTGTTTGTGTCCTTCTCAGAGAATAGAACGGGTGGCCCTGTTTCCAAGTGCACAATTTCTAAGTGGATTAAGGATTGCATTTCCTTTATTTACTCATCGGCAGGCAGAAATTTACTATTCCCAATTAAAGCTCATTCCACCAGGGCAGTTTCGACTTTGATAGCGTATCATACCAGGCTTTCCTTGGGCATTTGTGCAGCGGCCACCTGGGCTTCTCATCATACCTTTATCTCTCATTACAAGCTGGACGTGGCGTCTAGAGGCCGGGCTTCCTTTGGTTCCACTGTTCTCAGGAGTATTTTCCTATGAGCCTCTCGGGTTAGAGGTGCTAGGGACGCTGTCCCGTCAGTAATAAATGTAGGCGAGATAGGACCACATAACATCAGTTAGTTATGCACTCACCATAACGATCGATGTATGTGGTCCATCTTGCCTACATTCTTATGTACTCTCCCACCTGCCCCCTTCCTGAAGGATTTGGAGGAAAATTGCTCTGAGACCCTTTAAAATTGGTTATTTGTTCCTTTTTCCTGGTTGGCGATATTCCTCTTAGTGAGGATTGTGTATGTGGAGTGATTGTGATGTATGCAAACAAGATCTGGGGGTTGGGGCGAGGTGCATCCTGGGATACTGGGTTAGCCCAGCCAATTAGCGACTTCGTGCTAGAGAAAAACAGTCGGCCGAGTCGGAGCCGATTCTCGGCTCCGAACCCGTCAGTAATGAATGTAGGCGAGATCGACCACATGCATCAATCGTTATGGTGAGTACATAACTAACTGTTTTGAACCTCTGAGACTAGAGAACAGTCCCACTTAGTGTTCCATCATATGGACCACTGTATCCTCAAAGGATAATTCTTCAAAGGGAGGGTCATGGGACAAAAAGTTGTCTTCATCAGACCCCATTGCCAAAGGGGAATATATTTGTGAGGAATGTGCTAAGGATTCTTCACCAGGGTCCAGCTCTTCACCAGAAGAATCAGAATCCGTTAAATCTCTTAGATGCGGTGGAAGACCAAGGAGCAGCAGCAGAAACAGACAATTCCTGTGGGGGTTTCAGAGCCACTAAGGCATTAAACAGCCCAGGAATAATTTCCTGCCACTTTTTGTGAGGATTCTTAGTCACAGTAACCGTGTTTAGTTTTTGTATTTCTTTTTTAAATGAACACCTGCCTTGACAAATGTAGAAGGTTCAGATCCCAACCTATATTCAGTGAGGGAGCCAGGCACTTTTTACCTAAACAAAATTTGGGGAACCCCCTAGGCCCTTCGGATATATAATCATCCATGGCTCCCCCTCCACATCTGTACCAGACATATGCACAGCCTCAGCAGACATGTGAGTAGGCAGATCTGTGTTGGCCTCTGTCTATGTCATGGCAAGGGTACTTGGCATCAGCACCAGATGGTCCTCGGGTTCTTCATCCAAGCCGCAGAAGACATCTGATGAAGGCTGGACAGCAGCAGGTTCACTACATGCTTTCTTAGCTTTTTTCTTAAGTGGCAGCTGAACTTCAGGGCAGGCATGATGTGGCCATGGTACTGTAGGTCAATAACTTCTGACACTGGTTTTCCAACTAAATCAAAAAGAATTACATATGACTGCAGAGTTTCTTGGGGTCAAACACCTGGCAGATGTTACACTGAGTATGGATGTGTGTAGCAGCCAAACAAAAAAGGCATTTTTCTTGCCTGTTTTTATGGAGAATCTGCCTCCCACACTCGCATTTTTACCTTTTTGGATGACATGAAAACAAACTACAAGGAAGAAAAATGAAAGGAAGCCCAATGAGACACTTAACA
Source organism: Protopterus annectens (assembly GCF_019279795.1). Taxonomy (NCBI): domain Eukaryota; kingdom Metazoa; phylum Chordata; order Ceratodontiformes; family Protopteridae; genus Protopterus; species Protopterus annectens. Next base: position 483,823,947 of record NC_056730.1, read on the forward strand.
TTTTTAATGCAAGGTGGGGGGAACCAGTTTGGTGAACAGCATACAGCTTGAATTCAGAGGTAGTGCTCAGACTGGCAGCAAAGAAGGTCTGAGGATAAGGCATCTCTACATTACATATGTACCTTACGCATTCCATGTAGGACATGCATCTGCACATACAATGCCTAGAAGGAAGGTGTAAGGGCATAGATGTACTGGCCAGAAATGCTATGAATAAAGAATACTGCAGCAGTAATAAGGAATGGCGCCACTAGTTTTGACTTGTGTAATCCAAACTTTTGTTTACTTTGCATTCAAATAGCCCTTGTGAAATTAATATGTACCAACTCCCATTAGAATATCTTGGTCCTTATGTCCTTCCACATCTTCAACCCAGCTTCCTCATAGCAACTTGATTTACTCTGTCCACTAGACACAATGTCAGACTGACCAGTAGCCTGGTCTTGTATCAGGATACATTTTATCATCCTGAGAATGTTTCAAAACACAGGGAAAAACCCTCCTTCATCCACAGTACAACCAAAACAACACCGTCATATTTGCCTTGATTACAGCTTAATTCTTAGATCACTTGATTACGTTTTTCTTCTTAATCCCCCTCCCAATTTATTGTAAATATAATGTATATTACATTGTATTATAGATCTAGGTCAGTTTAACAATGCAAAGCTTTTGTATCCTGTAGTCTAATTGTAGTGGAAGCTAAGTTAAGAAGGGAGGTGGTGATTAGTGATCAACAGTATGGTTTCACGCCAGGAAAGAGCTCTGCAGGTGCGATGTTAGCTCTGAGAGTGTTGATGGAGAAGTACAGAGAAGGTCAGAAGGAGTTGCATTGTGTCTTTGTGGATTTAGAGAAAGCATATGACAGGGTGCCTAGAGAGGAGTTGTGGTATTGTATGAGGAAGTCGGGAGTGTCAGAGAAGTTTGTAAGAGTGGTACAGGATATGTACGAGGGTAGTGTGACAGTGGTGAGGTCTGCAGTGGGAGTGACAGATGCGTTTAAGGTGGCGGTGGGATTACATCAAGGATCAGCTCTGAACCCTTTCTTATTTGCAATGTTGATGGACAGGTTGACAGATGAGATCAAACAGGAGTCCCCATGGACTATGATGTTTGTAGATAACATTGTGATCTGTAGTGAGAGTAGGGAACAGGTGGAGGAGACCCCGGTGAGGTGGAGATATGCTCTAGAGAGAAGAGGAATGAAGGTCAGCAGGACTAAGACAGAATATATGTGTGTGAATGAGAGGGAGGATAGAGGAATGGTGAGGATGCAGAGAGTAGAGGTGGCGAAGGTGGATGAGTTTAAGTACTTGGGATCAACAGTTCAGAGTAATGGTGAGTGTGGAAGAGAGTACAGGAAGGATGGAGTTGTTGAAGAAGAGTGTCAGGAGTGATTTGTGACAGACGAGTACCAGTAAGAGTGAAAGGGAAGGTCTACAAGAGGGTAGTGAGACCAGCTGTTATATGGGTTGGAGACAGTGGCATTGACAAAAAGGCAGGAGTCAGAGCTTGACGTGGCAGAGTTGAAGATGTTAAGATTTGCACTGGGTGTGATGAGGATGGACAGGATTAGGAATAAGTATATTAGAGGGTCAGCCCAGGTTAAGGTTTGGAGACAAAGCCAGAGAGGCAAGATTACATTGCTTTGAACATGTGCTGAGGAGGGATGCAAAGTATATTGGGAAAAAGATGCTAAGGATGAAGCTGTCAGGTAACAGGAAAAGAGGAAAGCCTAAAATAAGGTTTATGGATGTGGTGAGAGAGGACATGCAGGTGGCTGGTGTGACAGAACAAGATGCAGAGGACAGGAAGAAATGGAAACAGTTGACGGGAGCAGCCGACAGAAGACGTTGTTGTCTAATTGTAGTTTTCTTATATTCTGTCATGTAAACTCAGCTCTTAAACTTTTCAGCTTTTTAGCATAGTACATATTAATTATGAGTTTTTGGTGGAATTCCCCAACTGTATACCTTTGTGCTTAGAACTCCATAGAAAGCCAGACTGTCTTATCTTAAGGCAATGGTTAATGCTCAGGTAACCATTCTTATTTTTTACTTTTTTTTCATCCCGAAAAAGTGCCAGACCCAACCCAAGTCTTGTTTCTGCTTTGCCAAATAATTTCCTCATTTGTGGATAATGTGTTGATTTTTCACTTCCTCTGTGCCCATTTGATATCTATATATGTGTGTATAATATATATATATATATATATATATATATATATATATATATATATATATATATATATATATATATATAAAAAGTTGTGAATTTTCACCACCAAAGGTCCAGGATGCAAACAAAATAAAATTGAAAACAATGGACAACTGACAACTGTGATGGATCTCTCGAAACAAAACAACAACAAAAATAAATGATAAAACAGCACAAAGCTTTACCTGAGGTAATGAATCCAAATAGATTACTAGCATTAAATGTTAAAAAGATTATAAAAAAGCCTTTAAGAAAAAAAAACTCCAGCTGTTTTCTTTTCTTTCTCATGTAGTCTACTAAGAGGCGATCTCTGCTTGGCTTACAAAGCCATGTCAGACCCAGCTCTGTTAGAAATGCTGCATCTAAAGAAATACCAATCCCTCCATACCACACGCTTGAGAGACTTCAACCTCGTTACCTGAATCAACAGAACATGCTAGAGGGGACAGGTTCATAACCTACAAGACTGCCCCTGATCTGGAATAGACTTCCCATACATGTCAAGCAGAGCACCTCTCTGGCTCTCTTCAAGAGAAAGCTTGATGAGTGGATGGGAAATAGTTCACCCCGTGGATCACTCCAGTGGCTGTACTTGATAGAGGCTCTGGAAACTAATGTCGGGTGGCACGATGCCAGGGCACTTCTTATGAGCTAGGTTTGTAAAGGCTCCAGGGCCATTAGCCTATGAACCTATGAACAAAAGCTAGCAAAATCCTCGCTAAATAATGCTACTAAACTCTAGCAAAAATGCATTTTCTGCATCCAGTCTAAGTATAATCAATTTTTACTGTCTTTCACTACCATAGCAATCAACCCAATGTCATTAAGATATTGCCAAAAGTTTGCCTTCCTTCATCAAATCAACATTGGTTGTTCAAAATAACTGTACATGTATATTTAACCTACCAAGTGTCAAGCAATCCAGATGATTTTTACCCAGATTCCTTTTTAGTGGCATATTTTTCACATACCATGCATATAAATAAAAATCTGTCTTCCATTATTTCTGAGACTGTAAGTACCCAATAATCTGTTGAAGAAAATTAAATGGCAACAAAAAAGGAGATCCCAAGGATTGCCCAACCTGCTAAACTATGCTATAACTGCAGTGCAGTGGTAAAAGTTATGAGCTAGAATTAAACCTTGTATCATATGGTTATTGAATCAGGTTAATGATAAGAAACCCATCAAGCATGATCCTGGATGACAGTAAATGTCATTAAACAAGAAGGTAGACTGGTGCAAAAAGTAAATCCTTATTGGTATTGTTAACTGTAGATAGTGGAACCCACCTGTTATAGTAGAAGAAAAAAACAATTTACTGGGCAGATCAAGCTGTTAAGATCAAAATAATTGAAAATGTAAAGATTACTGGGATCTTGTGAAAAATAATTCATCCAAGAAGCTGCTCTAGTTGGCAGTGTCTGCAGATAAGAATAATTATGGAAGAAATACTTAGAATCTCAGAAAGAGAGGAAAGGCTCACTGAAATAACCAAATTGATGTTAGGCAGTCTCAAGTGCAAAAGTAGTTTTGAGCTATCCTTGCTTTACAACTGTCTCAGTTGTTTGAGTAGCTGGGATAAAACCGAAAACAAAATTGGAGGAATGGGCAAGAAAAGAGTTGTTCAGACAGAGTTTAGGGCAGCATATTGTCTAAAGGAAATCAACTTGAACTTCAGTCCACTTCAGCATTTATGCACTGTAAGACACCTCCTGTATGACGGCAGTTCTGTAACAGACTTAAAGAAAGAGGGTGATTGAACTTGGGTACATGCTGGAGGTGTGGTCAATTCAAAGTGAAGTGTTCTTGGTAAGAATGGGAATGTTGCACAGTAAAGCAAAGCTGGATGCAGTACATTATTTAAAATGAGCTACTGTGGGGGAAAGGTTCCCTGTCCTTCAAAATACAAGTTTCTGGTTACTAGGAGAATCATCTAAGTCATTCACTTTTCATATAATTTTCTGGGTCCAACAAATAGTGGTAGAGCTCCTGGATTTAATATTCATGTTCTAGAAGAGCAACATTTACAGTTGGATTTGCAGAAGTGCCTGTGTGTGTGTGTGTGTGTGTGTGTGTGTGTGTGTGTGTGTGTGTGTGTATATGTATATATATATATATATATATATATATATATATATATATGTGTGTGTGTGTGTGTTTCTCTGTCTGGGTGTCATTTCAACCAAAGCAGACCATTAAAGTACTTTGGAGAATGGACACAGTGGTGATCAATTACTGGTGTATTTTCTTGTATTGCTTATGTTGTTCCTTATTGCTTATTTATGTTCATAGGTTGAAGCATACATACCATTATTAGCTTAACAAATAAACCGTATTATAAAGTTCCTTCCAGCCTCAAGGAAAGCAACATAAAATAGACAAGAGGGAAATATCCATCCAGTTATCTAGGCTTATCTTGAAGGTGGAAAGTATGCTACTCTGCTTGGCATATAGTAGGTTTGTTTCTGATACATTGGGATATGAATCTTTCATGCCAACATATCTTATCTTTTGATGAAGGTTCAGTACATTTAACTGAGTATTTGAGGAACCATTTGTCCTTAATAGGAGGTCAAAGAAGATTGGATCTTTCATGGCTGAAAAGGCTAGATGCAGATCTCCCTATAAAAGAAAGAGTACAGCAAGAGGGCTGATAGTCTGTACAGATAACTTGAGTGTCATGAGGCCCTTGATGTTTTTAATTAGAAATGTGGGAGGTCACTCAAGTTGAGTTACACATTTTGATAAAGACATGCCAAAAGACACTTTGTACTCCATAATTGATATAATGAGAGATGAGTAAATGGGAATTAAGGCATTTTTGTTTCGAGGGGATGCCTTTGAAATCAGATAAGCCAGATAGAAAGCTTTCTGAGCTATGAAGGAGAGCATCCTGTTGTAATTTCAAGACTTGCGTGAGCCCTGGAATTACTTTAAAACAAAGTATGAAACTACAGTAGGACAGTGAGTACTGAACATTTCTCTTCTCCTTTAAAGTTGATTTTTGTGAGGGGGCAATCCCCTCTACTCCTCACACTTCTATACCAACTCTAGGATCACCATAATTTGGAGAAAAGGAAACAACTCTTGAGAAACAGCAGTCTCAGACTTTGGTATGTGGAAGTCCCTATTTTTCTCATTCAGTCCGGCTTTTCCAGGACTCAAACTGGCAAGTCTCAGAATATTAAACTGTTACCACTGTGGTGACATGATGGGTAAAAGATAAGGAATTACCAAGAAGAGTGTCTAAGTCCCTTATGACAGTATCTGAGAGCAGGAGCATGTCGCCTATGTAGTATGAAATGGAAATGTTTTATTTAACAACATGAATTATACTTCATTTTTCACAGTTATTTTAAGGCTATTGTCCTTGCACCACTTTTTATATAGCATAACTGTTTGAGCAGTTATGAATTGAAGTGCAGAACACTAAGCCTTGTCATACAGAGTTTGTGGCAGTATCTTGTCTGAATGGAATTAATTTACGCTTTTATCTACCTCAGCATGGGAGTCTCTCATTTGTTTATTATGTAACATTTTTAATGCTGCAGTTTAACTTGAACGTATAGTGCTATTTTTTATTTTCTAATTATTTTTTGCTAAAGTTTGATGTTGTTTTAAAAAATATATAGTCATTAAGAATAGGTGTAAAATCTGTAGGATGAAAGCATCCCAGGATCCTTGTTCACAATATATATTGCAGCTACCACTGTTTACCTCCACGATGGAGGAATATACCTAGTTTCAATAACCTTATTCAGTAATTGAACTAAATATGGCACTGCCTTCTCTCTGTTGTTTCAATATACTGTAGTTCTGTAGGCATTCCATCACTGCCTGGAGTGTTAACCAAAGGCTGCCCTTTCATCCTTTCCAATACCTCATTGGTTGTTACCAGGTACACCAAAGCCATTACTTGTTCCTCAGTCATCTTTATCTTTGACATATCTAATCACTATAAATACTCCAGAATTCTTCTCTTGTACTATTCTGTTTCATCTTGGCCTGGTATAGACTTTCAAAATAATGTAAACAAATCTCAGCTATGCACTCACTAGCTGTAGTTTGAAATAAGTAGTATTACTACTAAACATTTGTGCACCTACAAATGCATATGTATAACACTATAACCAACCCCCACTTATCAGGTGACTTTTGTCCCAGCTTATTCAAATGTGTGTTCTACAGTACTAATAACTGAAGGTTTAAACTGTGTAAAGATTGTCATCCTAGTCTTTTTGGCCAGATTGGTGAGGCTATCTGCATTCAAAGTAAATGCTTTCATCCTGTATTTATAGCATATTTTCCCTTTAGTCTCCTTCCAAGCACATGCTTACAGTCCCGTTTTACCAAACAGTTCTCCACTTAAATAACCGATTAATAAAACAAAAATAAATGTGATAGTGTTCAATCTCGCCGTTTGTTCTTACACATGGGTTCGGAGCCGATCCTCGGCTCCGTGTCGGCCGCTTGCAAGCTCTGCATCGAGAAGAAGCTCGAGACAATCTAATACCCACAATCCCCCTCTGCCTTTACCTCAGATCTAGTTTGCCACTGCTGCGTTCGCATCGCTGGGAGCTAGCTCGAGCATCTTGAGATAAGATATAACTTTATTTTTGTTATATTTTAGGAAAAGTTGTTCTAAAAGTACCTTTTGGTTTAGTGTATGTGTGCGTGTAGGTAGATTTTCTCGGTACCGTTAAGTTTATTTAACTGGTTAGAGTTTTTCGGGGCCTACCACCCCTGCTTAAATTTGACAACCGGACTGACATATACATCGGATTTGACTTTTTTCTATTGGACTTGAGTCTTATACTGGACTTGACTTTTCTCTTTCCTGGAAAATGTCTGAGAAAATTAAATCAGGCTTTAAACGTTGCCAGTGTGGCCAAAAAATGTCAGTTACTGACAACCATAGTTCCTGTGTCTACTGCCTTGGCCCTCTCCACTTACAAGAGGACTGTTCAATTTGTCACTCTTTTAGTGGGAGGGTCATGACAGATAGGCGCAGGAAACTCATGGACAGAGGGTTATTAAAACCTTCCTTTCAGGAGGCTCTGGATGCTTCAGACCAGGTATCCAAATCCTCGAAGGAATCGAAGACGTCGGAGCCCAAGTCATCGGCTCCGAGCTCTTCGAGTAAAGTTAGATCACCGGTTCCACAGACTTCGGGGCCGAGTGTTCAACTGGTGTCGGTTCCTGAGCCTCGAGTCTTGGAACCGGTGATGGAGCTCCCTCCCTCGACTTTATTGAGGTCGGCTCCGTCTTCGTTTCCTTCGACCCGTTCTTCCTCTAAGCTCTCAGATGTCGATGTGGATCGTGTGGTGCAGAAGTTATTGGAGCATTCGGCCCTATCCAAACTTATTTCAGTTTCCACCCAGTTGGTGTCGAAACTTGAAGGCCTCCCATTGTCTCCATCCATTCCTCCTCCGAGACCTGTCGAGTCTTTGGAGCCGGAAGAGGTTGATCTTCTGATTGTGGAGCCCTCGGGTCCAGAACCGTCCTTCTCTCGGTCTGTTCCTCTCACCTCGACTCCATCGGACCCGGTACCGGAGTCTCGGAGCCGACGATCTGTCCTTGGTTCCGGGGCTGAGAGTCGAACCGGCGTTTTGGTTCCGACTCGCCCCCTCGGGGCCTCGGCGTGGATCGATTCGGCTCCGTCCTCGGGTCGATGCCTTCGGTGCCTGTTTCGGGATTCTTCCTATTTCTTGAACCGGAGATTCTTGACTCGGGCTCGGGGCTTTCAATCTGATGAGGAAGGTGTTGTCTACTCAGACAACCACATCAGTAGAAGCAACCTCTCCTCCCCATAAAGGGCCGTTATCCTCCTCTGCACCCACGGCCACATCCAAGCGTCGAGCACCGGTGTCTCAGCCACCCCTGGAGGGTGCCCCTCTTCTCGGAGGCTTCTTGGATGCTCCCCACGAAGAAGTCCCTAGGAAAAGATTGTGTAAGAGGAGACACTTGGATTCTCCACAAGAATCCTTGACATCCGATACTGACTTAGATGAGTCAGAAGGGTCCCCTAAGTCACCTTCAGAAGATGTCTCTTTTTCTGACATATTGGAGATCCTGAAACAGAGAGGTGACTGGCAGTCCCTTCCCCCTTCTGAGGATGAGTCAGTCTTGCTGAAGGCATTCGGTGCTCGCCCTTCTTCCTCCTGGGTTACTCCGCCCTTTGATGAATTAATGGAACTTATTGCTCGAAGGGCGTGGGAGGCTCCTGACACAGTGGAACCAGTCCCAAGGAAACCCAATAAGTATATCACTGCACCCCAGGACAAGACTTATTTAACAAAAGGAGTTCCAGTGGACGCTATGGTGGTGGCAGCGGCCACGAAAAAGGAGATGTCGGAATCTTCCTCATCTGTCCATCCCCCTAATAAAGATTCTAGGACTATGGACAGGTATGGGAAGCGCATTTTTAGTTCAACGGCTTTTTCCATGCGATCCCTGAACTATTTGACCCACTTTACACGACTACAGAGGGATCTAGTCAAAGAGTTGGGAGATACCCTCCAGGGTACTACGGATGCTGCTGTCTCAGAGAAAGTGACAGCGCAACTTAATACCCTTACATCCATTGTGAACTCGTCCATGAGGCTGATCTCTTACGCAGCCGAAGGTTCGAGTAGGGCAGCACCTTCAGCGATTGCTCTTCGCAGACAATCCTGGATGCGCTTATGTTCATTCGGAAGCCTTCAAGTCTTCCTTTACTAACGCCCCATTTGACGGTGCCACTCTCTTTGGCCCCAAAGTAAAGGAGACCCTTACCGGTGTGAGCAGGAGGGAAAGAGTCTGTCTGCTGTGGGAGTGCGTTTTCCACCCCAACCAGACCGTACCCCAAAGGGCAACGTGGTGGAAAAATGTGGTTTCGAAAACCCCAAGGATCTTTCCCAGGCACACAGGGTGATGCCCCTTCTAGAGGCAGAGGAGGGGGCAGAGGTGGAAGACGCCGCCCTGGCGGCAGAGGGTCCGCAGAATCAAGGTGACAGGGATACACTCCCTGGTAAACCTTTCCAGCACTCCTGAGAGGAGGCCCGACTGTCCTGCTCTGGAGGCAGTCGTTTGTCGCTTAGCTTTATACCCTCAGGCCTGGCAAAACATAACTACAGACAAGTGGGTAAAAAGCGTGGTTACCAGAGGTTACAATATACCTTTTCTATCCCATCCCATTCCAAAGAAAAGACTCCCAGATGTACCGCCCCATCTGCGAGAGCCAGCAGCTATAGAAATTTCAAAGCTGCTAGAAAAAAGAGTCATCCAACCAGTCCCAGCGGACCAGAAAGGATTCGGGACTTACTCAAGGTTCTTTTAGTTCCAAAGAAAACAGGGGACTGGAGGCCCATTCTGGACCTAAGCGACCTCAATACCTTCGTCAAGAAAGAAAAGTTCCGAATGGTCACGCTTCAATCGATCCTTCCATTCTTACAGAAGGGCGACTGGATGTGCTCAATAGATCTGAAGGATGCATACTACCACATCAAAATGGCCAGGGCATCCAGAGATCATTTGCGCTTCCGGCTGGGTGCCAGTCACTTTCAATTTCGAGCCCTGCCCTTTGGTCTGACCTCAGCCCCCAGGGTCTTCACCAAATGCATGGCAGTGGTAGCGTCTCACTTGAGACGCCAAGGATTCCAGGTGTTTCCGTATCTGGACGACTGGCTCCTCTCTGCCACCACCCAGCATCAACTAGTACAGGCCAGAGACTATACTCTTCAACTATGTATTCACCTAGGAATTTCCGTAAACTTCGGAAAATCCTTACTACAGCCATCACAAAGTATCTTATTCATAGGAGCGGAATTAAATACACATCAGTTAATTCTAAGACTTCCTCCAGAAAGGATACTTTCACTTCAGACTCACATCGTCTTCTTCTCTTGTCCAGGAAATCCCCAGCAAAACTGGTACTGAAGGTTTTGGGACTCATGTCAGCTTCTCTTATTGCAATACCCTTGGGAAGACTGCACATGAGAGTCCTACAATGGCTACTGTTTGCACAATGGTCGTTCCAACAACTACCTCTAACACACGAGATTCTCATAACGAACACATGCAAAACACACCTAAACTGGTGGCTCCAAGCGTGCAACCTTTCCAAGGGAGACCATTTGTGCTACCCACGCCTACAGTTGCGGTGACCACGGACGCTTCCCTGATGGGGTGGGGGGGCATCTTTCAGGGACAGACAGTCCAAGGCGAATGGACCAATTTAGAGTACAATCTGCACATCAATGTTCTAGAGTTGAGGGCAGTGTTTCTAGCGTTGCAACACTTTGCTCCCCTTCTTCCTCTGGGAACTATTGCAGTTCAGACGGACAACATGTCGGTAGTCTGGTACATAAACAAGCAAGGGGGAACCAAGTCCTATCAGCTATGCAGAGAGGCCATGAGAATTTGGCAATGGGCGGGGTCCACGGGTCGCTTTCTGATAGCAACGCACATCCGGGGCCATCCAACGTCATAGCCGACAGGCTGAGCAGAGCAATTCTGTTACCGCACGAGTGGTCCCTAAAACAGCCAGTTGCGAAAAAGATTTTTCGTATGTGGGGCCAGCCGTCCTGCGATCTGTTTGCATCTCCAATGAATGCCAAACGCAGGAGCTACTTTGCCCTATTACCCCCTCCAGGGGAAGTCCCCAGGGACGCACTGATTCACGATTGGCCCCCGGGACTCCTGTACGCATTTCCTCTCTTCCCCCTGATATCAAAGTTTCTCCAGAAAGCCAAAAACCTACGCAGGAAAATAATCCTCATTGCCCCATTCTGGCCTCGTCAAATTTGGTTCCCCTTCCTGATGACACACTGCATTCGGGGACCCTGGATCCTGGACCCAGAGCCAGATCTATTGACTCACTCGTCAGGGGCTCCTCACCCCGCTTTTGTCCCTCAATCTAGCAGCTTGGCTGCTCCAATTCAATACTTAGCCAGGTCTGATCTTCTTTCGCCTGCAGTTCAGAATATATTAGTGGCTTCTCATAAAGCTTCCACTACTAAAACATATACTAGTAAATGGAAGCGATTTGTATTCTGGGCGAATACACAGCAGGTGGATCCTGTTATAGCTCCTTTGAATAAAATATTAGAGTTTTTAACAGACTTGTTCCATCAGGGTGCTTCTCCTGCCACATTAAGAGTTCAATTGGCTGCCATTTCTAATTTCCATGTGGAAGAATGTGGGGCTCCTGTTATGGCCCACAGACTTTGTAAAGCCTTTCTAAAAGGGCCTTTTCATATTAGACCACCATTTAGATCTCCTACGTCACCTTGGAGTCTAAACTTATTGTTATCTAAGTTAATGTTGCCCCCCTTTGAACCAGCTTCCTCTTGCCCATTGAAATTTTTGTCATGGAAGACTCTCTTTTGGTAGCCATTACATCCGCTAGGCGAGTATCTGAACTTCAAGCTCTCTCCATTAAGCACCCTTATTTGATCTTTCACTCTGACAGAGTTTCTCTTCGCACTAATTCATCCTTCCTTCCTAAAGTTTGTTCTATTAATAATATTAATCAGTCCATTGAATTACCCACTTTCTTCAAGAATCACTCCAATAAAATGGAGTATATGTTGCACAAATTAGATGTTCACAGACAGCTAAGGTTTTACTTGGATAGAACAAAAGATCACAGAAAAACTGATCAACTTTTTGTAGCCTTTGCTGATAACAGGAAAGGAGTAGTGGTTACCAAAAGAACTCTTTCTAAGTGGTTAACGGATTGTATCATCTATGTCTATGATTCTTCAAATCAAACTCTTTTGCACAAACCCAAAGGACATTCAACAAGGTCAGTGTCTACATCCCTGGCTCATGCAGCTCGCCTACCACTAGATGCTATTTGTGCGGCTGCTACTTGGTCTAAGCCACATACATTCATTTCTCATTATAAGGTAGACAAGGTTTCTAAGGACAGAGCAACCTTTGGTTCCACTGTGCTCAAGAACGTCCTTCCGTGAGTTCCTCAGGAACAAGGAGCTAGGGACGCTACCCATGTGTAAGAACAAACGGCGAGATTGAACACTATCACATATAGAAGTTATGTCCTTACCATAACGTTCTATGTGGAGTGTTCATCTCGCCTTTTGTTCTTACATTCCCACCCTCCCGCCCTTAGGAAGAACGTTCAGTTTTGGTGCCTGGCCTGGGGCATTCTGCTTCTGCATTGCAGTTGTTGTGTTTATAGTTGACATGTATATATATCTGTATATGTATATATATATATAAACTCTTAGTTCTGTGCATATGTGATGTAAGCATGAGTGTGCTCTCTCTGACTTCTGGTTTGCTTGCAAACTAGATCTGAGGTAAAGGCAGAGGGGGATTGTGGGTATTAGATTGTCTCGAGCTTCTTCTTGATGCAGAGCTTGCAAGCGGCCGACACGGAGCCGAGGATCGGCTCTGAACCCATGTGTAAGAACAAAAGGCGAGATGAACACTCCACATGGAACGTTATGGTAAGGACATAACTTCTATTTTTGCACTCTGACAAACGTAATACACTTAAAACAGCTGAACATAAAACATCACTGAAAGAAAATATTTGCAGTACCCAAACTCACATTTATCCCCTTATATTAATATTCCTTTGAGAAAAAAAAAACAGTATATTGTGACTAGAAACCAGACACAAGTTTGCATATCCTCCCAAAATAGACATTCTAATGCCTGAACAGTAGTCCACATAAAACTTAATTGGTGGTCTTCTCCATTAGTTTCATAGTTTCATAGTATAGTACCCACACCCACCTTGAAAAAATAATTATACTTTCTTATGGAACCAATTATAACTTGCATGCATTAAAATATGCAGGCATAATGGTGATCTGGGGTATTAGTACCCACTTGATAGATGATGTAGGGCAAAAAAGACTGAAAAAGGTTCAGTCTAACAACTTCTGCTACCATTAATACTGTAGGTGAAGCCAAACTGGCATCTTATAACCAATGCAAAACTCTCAAACCAGTTTCACTAGAGCCAGGCCATCTGTACTGCTCTACAAAAATTCAAAGTACAGAATTTATAGCAAAATCTTTGACACTGTAGGGATAGCCTTAGGCACATAAAATCAACCTTAAATCTTTTCATAAGCTGGAACCATTACTTGATGAAGCAAGGGCCAAATGGAAGACTTAACTAACGTGTACATGTACTTCTCTTAAATAAGCCAGTCCGCTGAAACAGAGGAAGCAGTGTAGTGCCGTGCAAAGCAGGTAACTAAGTAAATGATCTGCCTTTAAAAAAAAATGTCTCCCCCATGCATTATCTGTGCAGTGGACCATGTTAGCTGAAGGTAGTCAAAATCTTCAACATTGTCATTACGTGCAGAATGCTTTCACCAATTAAACATTCAGTAAATAAATACATAAAGTAATCTCATAGTTACAGCCCAGTTAAGTCCAGTTAAATCACTGCCCATAATTTTCCAGCAAAATCTAAAATATTCAGACTTGCTTCATGACCACATACTTGCCTTTTGTCATTGCAACATTCATTTCCCAAAAATAAGCAACCTCTGACTCAAACGATGGCCTACAGTCTTCTAAGAATGTACAGTCTAGTCTCTTGTTGAATTGTCATCTGTCAGATGTGCCATTTCTTTACTTTCTTCAGTTATGCTAGATAATTGTTGATTCTGACTGCTCCCTGGCTTGTACTCTTGTACGGATTTCAGAGTTGCTACAGAGTCCTCAAAAGTGTTTACCCCATGTGAGTGTGTGTGTGGGGGCGAGCCCTAAGAACTGCTAAGTACAATATCTAAATATTTAGCTTATTTAACCAATATTTATGCAAAGAAACTGAGCTTGTTTTCGATGAGTGTGGACTTGAATATTTATTGTCATAAAGCACTCCTTTTTCACCAACCTTGTAAAATTTACTGGACTACTATAATAAGGGCAAAATTAAACTTAAATGTCTTAGAATGAAATAAATGATGACACAGTTGTCTATTAGCAACCACAGGTCCAGAAGTGAAAAGCCTATATGCCCAGTCAGCCTTTATTTTAAATGCACACCAGTTTCATTCTCCAACTTCTTTTGTGTAAAAGCCATACAATCAGTTACTTCCTCTTTTTCAGGAATGCCAATCACATAGTTTCTTCTTTAGTCCCTCTCTGTCTTTCTGATTAGTTTGTTCATCCATCAACATTTCTGGTTCACTTCAGTCAATAAATAAATAAATGCATTTTTTTTGTCTCTTATTTTTTGTTGCATCTCATTGATAACTTTTGAGTGATCATTAACCATCTCATTCCTTCACCGTAGCTATATAATTAACCAGTGCATTAACTAATTTTCTCAGTTGCAGCATATGTTGCTTTTATGGCACCTTCTCATAGATCACAAACTCGGCTTCTTCAGCTTTAGCTGCTACCTTCTCTACCTCTGTATATGGTTGACTGAGGACAGCAGCACTTTCTCTGTTTTCCGTGCAAAAGTGGTATATACTAGTCTAACAAACACTGCAGCCTTTGCAAACCTAGCCTAGCATCCTAATTGTATCCCACAACTTTATGTGCCTTAGAGGTTGTTTTAAGGGGTATATGTAAGCTAGAGCAAGATTTATAGGCTGCCTCTGTTAGAGACATAGGTGCTAGACCCAGGCATATATCCGATTTACCATCTGCTGGTCCATGTTCCTCTTAAATCGGGTTAGAGAAGAGCTCTGCTTCACATAGATGGGTAGCCTGTTCAAGAGAAGGGAAATTCTTTGAGACACATGCCTGTTTCTCCAGTATGTCCTATTTACGATGCAAGCAAAGTTTATATCCCTAGATTGAGCAATTCTGGTGCTGTTTTTCTATTTTGTGGATATGCAAAAGGTTCATCAGAGTGGGATCCAAGGATGCTTTGTATGCCAGGGATAGATTGCCTGTCAACAGTCTGTGGGAAACAAGAAAGGGCTTTGAGGCAGTCTGCATAGGACATGCTCTTTATGCCCAGTATTCTTTTTGTGAGTAACCTCTGTGGATATTCCAGTTGTTGCATGTGTCTGGTTAGGTACATACTGAATGGGACTTTGTACTCAATGATGGGCCTGATGAAGGCTGAATACAGTGGAACAATGACTTCCTTGGACTTAGATACCATATGCCCTTGCATATAAGTTGAGTAACATAGAATGATTTCCTTACTTCCACTGATACATGCTGGTTGAAAGCCTGGTTACTGTCTATACGTGTATCCAAATCTCAGACTAGTAGTTCTCTTCTTAGAGGTGTGTTATCGATGAAGTAGTTTCCTGGGGTGGCTTACTTCCCAAATGGTACTATTATCCATTTCTTGGCACTGTGTTTTAGACCGTGGCTTTGGCACCAGTCATTTGTTCTTTGTGTGTTAACCTGTCAAAATTTCATCCTACAGGAAGGACTATCACTTAATAGTAAGAAGTTTGCTTTACAATAGTTCCAAAATGTCATGGAGTTAGCCAGGGGTTATGGAATCAAATTTTATTATGAAGGAGAAAGCTTTGTGGTCTGACCTTACCAGAAAGGACACTACACGGAGGGGGGGGGGGATCATCATTCTCCCATGGTTATGAGTACCAGGTTATGTATGCCTGCACCCTTGCACCCCCTATTGGGCATATGGACTACCCAGTTCAAGGTGTTTGTGTTTACAAAGTCCAGGAATCTCTGGGCCTGTAAGTTTGGGATCTTGTAGGTATCCCAGTTTATAGTGGGGTAGTTAGAGTTGCCTATAAATATGGTATTAGTTGGAATGATGAGAGCCTACAGTAAGCCCATGCACTAGTTATGGGTTACTTGGGTTATAGAGAATGACCTATAATTTGCGAAGAATATGTAAAAATCACAAAGCCTAAATTTATTGAATGAAGTTAGTAAATTCATGTTTTATGAATTTTACGTGTTTATTGATGTATTACACAAACTTCCTTTATTGGTATGCTTTGTATTTGGTTATTAGTTTTACAAAGCATGTACACATTGGATTTAGTCTAAATTTATTGTAAATATGTACTTAATTTGTTAGAAACTACTGACCCGTAAGTCTCACTAGTGTTATATGTAAAGCCATGGAAGGAATTGTCGTGGAGATGATCAGTAGAGGTATAGTAAAACACCAGACACTAGACCCAACCCAGTTTGGTTTCGTCAAGGGCAGATCATGCCTACTCAACCTGGTGGACTTCTTTGAGAAGGTCACCAAAGCAATGGATGAGGACAAAATCTTTCACACTGCCTACCTTGACCTGGCCAAGGCATTTGACACACTACCTCACTCGGGCATTGTTGACAAACTCAAGAGGTTAGGTACAAACATGTATGTCACCCAGTGGATAGTCAGCTGGCTCACAGACCGGACCCAGGAAGTTAGAATTGGGAAGTCCACCTCTACAGAGAGACCAGTTACAAGTGGAGTCCCTCAGGGATCAGTCCTTGTACCACTCCTTTTTGTCATTTACTTCTCAGAAGTTGAAGCCAGTGTCAGTGGTCTCTGGCTGACTAAATTTGCAGATGATTGCAAATTAGGAGCTGTCATCGAATCTCACAGTGACACAAATGTTCTCCAGGAGGAACTGACACAGACAAACAACTGGTGTCAGAGCCATGGACTAAAACTAAATGCCAAGAAATGCATAATAATATGCTTTGGGAAGTCATCCGTCCCTGGTAACTATCATATTGACAACACACCCCTTAGAGTTGACCCTGTAGTCAGGGACTTGGGGACACTCATAGATAGTAATCTAGCCTTTGATCATCATGTGTCTACAGTGGTAAGGAAATCATTCTATGTTGCACAACTTATAAACAAAGGTATGGCATCTAAGTCCAGGGAAGTCATTGTTCTACTGTATTCGGCATTCATCAGACCTGTCATTGAGTACAATGCCCCATTTGGTATGTACTTAACCAGGCATATCCAACAATTGGAATGTCCATAGAGGTTACTCACTAAATGAATTCAGGGAGTAAGTAAAATGTCCTGTGCAGACCACCTCAAGGCCCTATACCTGTATTCTGTCTCCTACAGGCTTTTGAGAGGGCATCAATGCCTGGCATACAGGACATTGTCAGACCCCACTCTGATGAACCTCCTGCATATCCACAAAACAAACAACATCAGAATTACCTGTTCTAAAAACTTAAACCTTGCCTGTGATGTAAATAGGACCTGCTGGAGAAATTGTTATGTATCCCAGAGACTACTGCATCTTTGGAACAGGCTCCCCATCAATGTGAAGCAGAGTTTCTCCTTAACCTATTTGAAGTGCAACTTGGAAAATTGGATGGGAAAACGGAAATTCATTCCTGGTTTGGCACCAATGTCTCTAATGGACACAGGTGACCTGTAAATGGTTCATCTCCCAGGACCATGCTTACACTTATCAAGGGTATCAAAACTGGTCAGAGATTTGGGATGCATGGTTAGGCTTAAAAAGGCCCTTGTGGTCGTTAGTCTAGTAAACACCTATGATCCTATTAGTTTTAATTGTTACAATTTGTGTTACATTTTTCATACTGTTTCCCCTGTAATAATATATTTCTGTCTGCTTTCACTTTTCAGCTATTTCATTTATTAACTTTGTAACCCACTTAAACTTTGCTAATGTCATTCTAGATATTGGTTTCTTTTACTGTAGACTTTATAAGATATTGTATGTGCCCACAGTGATTAGGTCATGTCTGAAAAGGATATTCAGGCCATTCCATCTTCTTGATTATCAAATAATAAATGAGATTTGTTTATTTTTTTTTTTTTTGCAGTCGGAGACCCTATAGAGACAGGTGCCTGTTAGTAGAAGAGACCCCACCATGGGAGTATTGGAGTTGGTGTGAAAGTAGTTACTGAGCAAATAAAATATATTACTACAGGATGATGATACCCGCGGTGGTGGTGCTGCGGTTGTGTTGTCACCTCACAGTCAGACGCTGTTCGGTTCAATTCCCAGCTAGAGCATGTGTGGAGACATGCGTGAATGGGCGTACCTTCGTTGAAGGTTGTGCGTCAGGGCTGGTAACTTGGCATGTAAAAATCAACTACCAATTATTAGCGGACCGGAGTTCCGCTGTGGCGACCCCTAACCGGGAAAAGCCGAAAGACACAACAACTACAGGATGATGATATTGGCAAGCTCAGTGCCTTAATCCTTTGTGACATACTAGTAAAAAATGTAATAAATACTGTCAGATATTTTCCATAAGCTCTGGCCACAACTTCATATGGAAGTCCAACACTTGTGGAAAATCGTACCTCTTGAACAACAATAAAGACCACTGAAGATGATAAGGAAGGAGTGTGTTAATTTTCAAGAAAGATATTAGACTGTCAACATCAGCAATAGCCTAGGAACAGGCTTTCTCCATCCCCTAAAAAGAACCCTGTAACTCTGCTTGTTTTGAATCCCAGCCATTAATTAGACAGTGCACTGGATCATTTTTGCATATTGGATAGTAAGCAGTCATTAGATGGACACCGATCAGAAGGCAATTCCTATCCATTTGGAAAAATGGTGAACCATATTGCAAGACCCAGTTTCTAGTTTGTTACTGGAAGACATAGGACTTATGGTAATGCAGTAAAAGAGCCATATCACTGGAGTAGTGTTAGGGGGTGTTTTGTGATGCATTAAGCTGCTGTTCTTATAAATTGTAAGTATTAGACATTTAGTAGTCAAGGTGTGCCACGTAGAAGGATTTCCTATCACAAAAGGTTTCTCATCCAGGAAAAAAGAGGTCATTGATGTTCATCGTGTTTCACTGTTGCAGTCATGACTGTAGGGTTCTCCCCTGCCGGCAGGCAGCCCTCGGTCGGCCAGAATCCCAAAGTCTGGGTCCGGCGTCGGCTGTTCAACCATGCTCCCTGACGTCAGAGCGCCAGGAGTGCAAAGCTGACAGCCGACGCCATCTTCTCCAGTCTTTCTTGCCGTGCAGTTATAGCAGTTTGCAAGTGCCGGTCGGCTGACTCCTGACAAATTTTTCCGATAAACTTCAGTCCGAAGACTTTCTTCTCCACTCAAAGCTAAGTACCCCGTTGGGGAAACTTTTTTCTTGCTCCACTCCAATGTCAGAAAAAGTTAATAATTGTATTTCATGTGGGAAGCAAATACCTCATAAGGATTTTCATTCTTACTGTATTCCTTGCTTAGGCCCTGACCACGACGTAGCTAGTTGTCGGTTTTGTGCTAGATTCAATCATCGTACAATTAAACGCAGGTATGATTTTGCTTTTCATTACTTCGGTACGCGCTTTAACTACAAAATGTCGTCTGCTACGGTTCCCACTACCGGAGTTCACAAACGTCGCAAGGATAAAGACAGGCCTCCGAGGTCCAAATCTGATGATAGCGCACAAGCGGAGCCAGCTTCAGGTTCGGCCGTGGTCAGTGAGGCGCTTTTGCAGCCCCTGTCGTCTGCCATTTCAGAACCGATAGCCGAAACGGACTCTCATGAGGAGCCAACCAGGCCTTTAAATATTTCAATTGCAGGACCTTCGGACAATGCTCCTTCGGATGGGTCCGGAGCCGCTGTGCAGGTACCAGCTTCCGAAGGGGTTTTCAGGCCTACTCAGCTTCTTATAAAGGCAAAGCCAAAGACAAAGGCAGAGACTCCTTCAAAACCAAAGACCTGCAACACAGGCCTCTTCTGAACTGGCTCTCAAGTCACAGAAACAGTTACTCAAGATAGCGGAGGATTTACTTACTATGATTAGGGGTTCACAGCCCCCTCCAGATAAAAGGCCAAGGCAGGATGTTTATTATGATTCCTCTGATCAGGCTTCTGTTTCTTCAGTTTCTTCTTCTGACCAGGAATATTCTTTCCCTCCTTATGAGGATTCTGATGCTGAGGAATCCATTCCTTCAGCTTCTCCCCCTGAGGATTTCTCTTTTGGGGAAACTTTGCATGAAATGAGGGAACATTTCCACTGGGAAGGACAAGAGTATTCGGAATCTAAGAAAAGACTAAGGGATTTTCTTCTTCCCCAACATAGACCCCTGGCTATTCCTCCTGTTTTGGATATTGTGGAAGATGCCTTTTCGGAGGCTAACTTAACCCCTGACTCTTTTCCTCCTGCTCCTGTTAAGCCTGATAGATATTACAGGGTTCCTGATTCCCACCAGTTTTTATACAAGAACCCTTCTGCTGACCCTGAAACCATTTCTCAGGGTCCTAAGGGAGTTAAGGCCGCTTCTGCCAAAAACCCCAGGATTCTAGATCTTTAGAAAGATGGGGCAAGAAAAGTGTACACTTCTGCTACTTTGTCCATTAGGGCTTTAAACTGTCAGTTTCATATGCTGAAATACCAGCAATTTCTCTTGAGTGTTTTAAAACAAAAGCTTACTTCCATTTCTGCCTGTGCAGATGATAAGGAATTACATGACTTATTGCATGCCACTGAACAAGTTGGAAAGCATGGTTTATACTGTGGATTTGATGCCTTGGAGGCTTCTTGTAGGGCTGCTGCCTCCGGCACAATCATTAGAAGGCATGCATGGCTAAAGGAACAAAATTTGCCAGAACAAGTAAAAGCTAAATTATTGGATGCTCCTGTTAGCATAATGTTTTGTTTGGATCAAAAGCTGAAGAGGTGATTAAAAAGATGGAAGATAAGGTGAAATCCATGCAAACAGTTAAAGATTTCTTACAAGTACAGCCACCAAGATTTAGCAGGAATTGGCCTTCTAAAAATTGGTCCTTTCCCACTTCAGACAGGCCTCAGAGGGGTAGATATAGACGCTCCAGAGGAAGGCCTCAAGCACAAGCCTCTTATAGACCAAGACAGTGGACTGCTGCCACCCCTAGGGGAGGAGAGGATAGGTCTCAAACTCATAGGAAACAAACTCAATGACTCCCTCTGTTGGGCTGCAGGAACTTCTTGCCTGAAAGCCCCCCTCGGAGGAAAACTCTCTCTTTTTTATCAAAATTGGACTCGTATAACCCAAGACAAGTGGGTTCTGGATGTGGTTTTAAGAGATTACAAATTCCATTTTCATACCCTGCCAAGACCAAGCGGATGGCCAGACCTTCCAAAACATCAATGGACAGAGGCCTTAAACCAGGTGGAAGCACTTTTGGCTATGAAAGCCATAGAACTGGTTCCACTTTCAGAGATGGGACAAGGTTTTTACTCAAGGCTCTTTCTAGTTCCCAGGAAGCAAAACTCATGGAGACCCATTCTGGATCTGTCAATCTTGAACACCTTTCTAGAAATTCCAAAATTCATGATGCTTACTCTACAGCAGCTACTTCCAATGCTATCCAAAGATGCGTGGATGGTAACTTTGGATTTAAAGGAGGCATATTTACACATTCCCATCAGGCAGGAGCATGAAAATACCTCCGGTTCAAGGCCGGATCGAGGCACTTTCAATTCTCTGCGCTGCCCTTTGGATTGTCTACTGCACCCAGGGTCTTCACCAAATGTCTGGCTCCAGTAGTAGCTTACTGCAGACTCAAGGGGATTCAAATTTACCCTTATCTGGACGACTGTCTAATTCAGGCAGACAGCAAGGATGTCTTACTCCAGCATCTAGCGTTTGTACAAAACCTCCTCAAGTTCCTGGGATTTTCTGTAAACATAAAAAAGTCAAATTTGACACCCTCACAGCAGATAACTTTTCTGGGTGCTCTTCTAAACACCACAACCCAGATGGCATTTCTGACATCCGAAAAACAATTACAGCTGGCTTCAACTTTCAAAACCTTGGCAACTTTAACTCAACTATCTGCAAGAAAATTCCTGCAGGCTCTGGGTTACATGGCTTCCTGCATCCTTCTCGTACCATATGCAAGACTACACGTGAGGAAAATACAGTGGTACCTAAAAAGTGTATGGTCTCAGCATTGCCACAGTTTAGACATACTGATCTCCGTCCTGCCTTGCCTTCAAAAGGAATTTCTTTGGTGGTCCAGGGCGTGTACTCTAAACAAAGGGAAACCCTTCTGTCTGCCTCCTGCCACTCAGACTCTAACCACGGACGCGTCGGATTATGCTTGGGGAGCCCATTTTCGGGGCAACTGTCTGCAGGGCCTTTGGACAAAGGATCAGAAGCACCTGCATATCAATTTAAAGGAAATGTTAGCCGTTCAGAAAGCCCTAATGGCTTTCAGGAATCTTGTACAGCCAGGACAACTACTAATACGAACAGACAACACCACAGTTATGTGGTACATAAACAAGCAGGGGGATCTCATTCCTACCCCCTTTGCAGACTAGCCATGGATCTATGGAACACAGCTCTAGCTTGCAATCTGGACCCTCAAGCTCAGTTTCTACCAGGGAAGCAAAACATCCTGGCAGACAGTCTGAGCAGAAACCTTTCGGATCCACACGAGTGGATGCTAGACACCAAAATATTCAGAATGATAACAGCAGTCTAGGGATGTCCTCATATAGACCTCTTTGCATCCCATCTCAATCATCAACTACAGAATTTTTGCACCAGGACTTTCCACAAAGAAGCTTGGAAGTGGATGCCCTATTATTCAGTTGGAGGAACCTCTTGGGATATGCCTTTCCGCCTCTTCCTCTTCTTCCACGGGTATTATTAAAGATAAAACAGGACAAGCCCAAGATGATAATCTTGCTGGCCCCAAATTGGCCTTGACAGTTTTGGTACCCAACTCTAAAAAACCTATGTTTGGAGCCCCCTTGGATTTTACCTCAGTCTCCGAACCTTCTGTCCCAACATCAGGGTCAGGTTCTGCACTGTCGTGTCAGAACTCTCAGCCTGGTGGCCTGGTTAATCCAGGGCCTGTTAATCCAGGGCCTTTGATTTCTTCTTTCCTACCCAAGCAGGTTATGGATGTCATTTTAGAAGCCAGACGTCCTAGCACTAGAAAATCTTATGCAGGAAAATGGAAAAGATTTTGTTCCTGGATGCAAGCTCAGGATTCTGATCCTCTTCTTCCGAGCATTTCTTCAATTTTACTTTACTTGACAGATCTCTTACATAAGGGTCTCTCTTTCTCTTCTATTAAGATACATGCCTCTGCTATTTCTGCTCATTATAATACAGACCCTCCAATCTTTTCCCACCAGCTCATGAGACAGTTTCTCAGAGGAGCTAAGAATTTAAGACCTCCTAGATCTCCTCCCTTTCCTGCTTGGGATCTCAGCTATGTTTTGGAAAAACTAACCTTGCCTCCTTTTGAGCCTGCTGCCTCTTCTGACATCAAGTTTTTATCTTGGAAGACAGCTATCCTGTTAGCCCTAACCTCTGCCAGGAGAGTTTCAGAGTTACAAGCCCTTATGGCTGTGGAACCATATATTATTTTTCATCAAGACAGGGTGTCTTTGAGGACTAATCCTACCTTCATGCCTAAGGTGGTTTCCAAAGTGGCTTTAAATCAAACTATCCACTTGCCAACTTTTTTCCCCACCCCTCAAAATAAAGGGGAAAGGATCTTACATTCCTTGGATGTACACAGACAATTACGTTTTTACCTGGACAGAACTAAGGACATCAGAAAATCAGAACAATTGTTTGTTTCTTATGCTTCAAGTTCCCAAGGTAAAGCCATTTCAAAACAGACCATTTCTAAATGGATTGCTCATGGAATCAGATTTTGTTATTCACACCATGGAAAGCAAATCCCAGGGAGTATACGGACTCATTCCACCAGAGCTGCTGCCACTTCTGCGGCCTTCCTCAGGGGAGTTCCTACCAAAGACATTTTGGAAGCTGCAACTTGGAGTTCAGTGCATACTTTTTCTAAGCACTACAATCTACCTCTCTACTCTTAAGTCTAGGGCAGGCTTTGCCTCTGCAGTCTTGTAGGGCCTTTTAGCCGCCCCTTCTTCTTTATGACCACCTCCCTTTCTTTCAGCTTTGGGATTCTACCCTACAGTCATGACTGCAACAGTGAAACACGATGAACATAGTACAGTTGTGTACACCTACCATAAATGTAGATGTTCGAGTGTCTTCACTGTTGCAGTCTGGGTTTCCCTCCCTCCTGTCCCCTCTTATTTTTACTTTTTTATGGTTCCTTTTTTTCACCATTCTTCTGAGGTGTATTTGCAAAGGATATGGGACCTTTATCATTTTGGGACTCCTGACATCTGGGGCAAGAAAAACTGGAGAAGATGGCGTCGGCTGTCAGCTTTGTACTCCTGGCACTCTGACATCAGGGAGCATGGTTGAACAGCTGACGTCGGACCCAGACTTTGGGATTCTGGCCGACCGAGGGCTGCCTGCCGGCAGGGGAGAACCCTACAGTCATGACTGCAACAGTGAAGACACTCGAACATCTACATTTATGGTAGGTGTACACAACTGTACTTTCCTCACTACTCATCACTCATTAGACCCATTATAGAGTACAACACCCCTTTTGGTATGTACCTCACAAGACATCTACAACTGGAAAGGCCACAGAAATACCTCACAAAGAGGATTACCGGCCTCAAACAGATGCCCTACGCAGACCGTCTCAAAAAAACTCCAGCTTTACTCTGTCGCATATTGCCTACTCGGAGGCGATCGCTGCTAAACATGCAAAGCTATGTCAAACCCCCAGAGCTGTTGGACATGCTCCACATAAAGAAATCTCAATCCCTCTGATCTACACGCTTTAGGGGCCTAAACCTTGTCACCACAATAAACAGAACATGCTGGAGTGATAGATTCCTGTCTCAGACTTCCCATACTCTAGAACAAACTACCTATCTATATCAAACAAAGCTCCTCATTAGCACTCTTCAAGAAAAATCTTGATGATTGGATGGGAGATAGGAAATTCACCCTGGGGATCACTTCTGTGGCTCTGCTTGACAGGGGCACAGGAAAATAATTTTCTTGGGTGGCAAAAGCCAGGGTACCGTTTGGCTAGGTTTATATAGGCCATAGGGCCAATAGCCTAGTACCTACCTATGAACCTATTTGATCTGTGAGATGCTTGGTCTTTCCAGCATACCTTAAATTATTATTATTTAGCTGTATTATCTAGGAGAACCTTCATTACTTTTTCGGACAATATGTTTTTTCTTTTAAATAGCAATACATTATGCATGCGGATCTCTGATTGTTAAAATTTTGAGTATCGTTACAGCTTCTTTGCAGATCATCTGTCATTTTAGGGTATAAGTGTTATGCAGTTACAAGTGCTCTTTTATTGATTGGCATTAGACAGATGCTCTGGCTTCTCTAGCTCATCTCTTCTTTTTGTTATAATTGCTGTGCATAACCCACCAACATGGTATACATTATTTCTGTGGTGTGGGAAGGGCAGATAAAAAGGGTTTGAAATCCTTTCCATCATTTCAGGGCATTTGTGTACAAGACCTTTTAAACAGTAGTTGCAAAGTTTTGAAAATATTCATGTAATTTTTATTCTTCAAAACAGAAGCATAGCTGACTCGAACAGTGCCCTGTGCTGGTTCTACAGACTTAACTTCCCACCCTTTTAGAGCAAAAAAAACTTACAGGATGCTGACATGTTTCCTTGTGAACAGTACCCAATCCACATACACCCCACCCAGCTCTTTAAGTTAAAAGCAAAAAAAAAAAAAAATCTGTTACTTGTACTGGCACCTGCTTTAGCATTTGAGTTTGACAGCAAATGCAATACCAGCTTTTAAATGCTGGTATGTATTGCACTAAAGCGAGATTGGGATGATAGACGGCTGATCACACCCCCTAACACTTTGCATTTGTGACAGTTGTCCCTTTCACACTACTGCACTACTGGTTGAAATGACAGTTTGGTTTTAGTTGCACGTGTTCGTAATTGTAACTATGACCACCATTTTTGAAATGGTTTCTTTTCCAGTTGTTTATGAAAATGTCATCACATTAGCTGAAGAACATAATAGAGTGCATTATGTCAGTACACTGTTTTTTATCTTCTTCATTATTCATGTTATTCCCAAGATAAATGTTAGTATGTTTTACAGATATTTAGATAGTATGTTTTTAATGTAATGGGAACAAATTACAGTAATATCTTGGAATACATTTTTATTTTATTTGCAGCAAATCATATTTTGTAAAACTGAAAAATGTTTGAATAATTGACTTCTGTAGTTAGGTACTTGGCATTTAGAAAATTAATAAAGTTAAGATGTTAAAGTTTTCTACAAAAATCTTCATAGGGGTTTATTGAAGAAAGAAGTGTTCATGTTTTGACAAATCAAACATGAGTCAGAAAATCACTGAGGCAAGTATATTTTATATGTCATGAAAAGTTAGTTTTTGCCTTCCTGAACATACTTCACACATTTAACTTGTAAAGTACTGTTGTTCATGTGACTCTGTAACACTATATGAAGAGCTGTCTCTCTCCTTTTTTTTCCTGTAAAGAACCAAGAAGCTAATAGTAGATGTGATAAGAACTCAACCTGGTGACACACTCACAGAAATCTTGGAAACACCAGCATCTTCACAACAGGTGACTTTATTTTGTTTAATCCAGAAGTACTGTTAAAAGACCCACAAGTATTTTCAGAGCAAGAGAACATGGCAAGGAATACTTAATAGTTCTGGCTTATAGAACTGTTTTCATCTTTTATTTTGTGTACTATAGAATGGGTTTATTCTGTTAATATTAAAATGCATTTTTTAGCACTGAGGTTTCTAAAACCACTGAAATATCATTGATCTCCCCTGCCAGCAATTGTCTAGTAATTTAGCCAATTTAAGATGTTATGTATTTTCTTTCTGTAAGTATGCCTTACCAGTGTCTGTTAATAAGGATTGCTGCCTAAGAGACATTCACTTAATAAGTGTCCCTTTTATTCTTATACAAATTGGTATTATTCTTGGCTCTTGTAAAGCCATAAGGAAGACCTCTGAGTCAGCAGACTTTTTAGTGTGCATATTCTACTTTGCAATTCTGTACTTTCTCCTATCAACATGGGTCAAGCAGTCAGTGATAATCTTTTGGTATTCTTAACTTATTGTCAGATGGGCTTGCAAATGTCTTGCTCCCCTCTTTTTTTTGTCTTGTAGGTTTGTGTCGTGTTCTTTCTGTTAAAGCACACGCTGCTGGTTAGATTTGCTGATCCCTGTCGATTGGTCTCGTTTTGACTTCTGTGACATTTAGAAGGCCAGAATGTACAAATCTAGATACTTGTCCTGCACATCACATCTGAATAGAGCAAGTGTTCAGGGCAAAGAACCCAGCTTCCATGGGACCTGATAGTATCCCAGGCTGTATTCTGCACCATCTCCAGCTAGAACTGGCTTCGCCATTGAGCACCTTATTCATCCACAACCTGAGTACAGGCTTCATTCTAGCAGAGTGGAGAACTGCCATTGTCATCCCCTTGCACAAAGGTGGTGCCACTACTAACCCTGGAAACTATTGCCCCATTAGCTTGACAAGTCTGATCTGTAAAGCCATGGTGCATATTATGTATCACATAATCAAGGACATAGGCAATCTCCAAGTACTTGACACCACCCAGCTCAGATTCATGAAGGGCAGATCTTGCCTGTTGAACCTGGCTTGAATCTAATATGCGCCATCAACAAAACCTGCTGGAGAGACAAGTTTGTCTCCCAGAGGCTGCCCCATCTCTGAAATAGACTTCCCATACACATCAAACAGAGTACCTTGCTGACCCTCTTCAATACAACCGTGATGAGTGGAAGGGAAACCACAAATTTGTCCTAGGGGGTTCCACCTGTGTCCCTCATTGACAGGGGTGACAAGTGCTGACTGAGGTTTCTTTTGGGGGGATAAACTCTTGGCTAGGCTTGTAAAGGCCCTACAAGAGGTCCACTGAGTTACTGTCCTATGGCCTTTCTTTTTCCTTAATCAGTGCTCATATATCAGCCATTTCAGCATGTCTGCCTATGTATCTTCCTCCTTTAATGCAGTCTCATGTCAAAACCCTCATGTAGAGGGTTTTGCATAAGAAGCATCCAAGAAAACTAGTGGCCACTCCTTGGGATCTTAATTTTGTGTTAGAGATGTTAACACTTGGTGCACTTGAAAAAGCTAATTTGGCTGACTTGAGGTTTTTATCATGAAAAGCAGTTTTACTGATTGCTCTGACCTCTGCAAGGAGGGTATCTGAGTTGCAAGCTCTTATGGTGAGTCATCCCTGTCTCATTTTCCGTAGGGACAGGGTTTCTTTGAAAACTAATCATCCTTTTATGCCTAAAGTGGTATCTGTGTTTACTTTAAACTATACTATCCATCTCCGCATTTTCTTTTCTGAACCTAAAAATGAGTGAGAAAGGATACTCCATACCTTGGATGTCCACAGACAACTCTGGTGTTATCTTGAGAGAACTAAATCTTTCAGATCTTCACTTCAATAGTTCAATTCTTGTGAAGGTAAGAAGGGACAGCTTGTGTCAAAACAGACTATTTCCAAATGGTTGTCTAAGGCTATTCGCTTTTGTTATACTCACCATAACAAAACTATTCCAGGCAGGGTCCAGACTCACTCTACCAGGGTCTTGGTATCATCTGTGACTTTTTGAAAAGGGTTGAACTCTAGAAGTGTTCTAAAAACTGCAACTTAGTTCTCTCTACATACTTTTACAATGCACTATAAACTTGATTCCTTCTCTAGATAAAGATCAGGCTTTCCTAGGACCATTCTCCAGGGGCTGCTAGACTCTTCTGTGCTAAGGTCATCTACCCCATATAGCTAAGGCTACTGCAGCAGTAACATAGTACAGTTGTGTAGGTAGAATCTACCATAACAGTAGATGTTTAATCAATGCTGCAGTACCTGCTCCCTTCTCCCTCCACCTCCCTTGTTTGATTTTTTTATGCCAGGTTGTGGGCATTACTGTGATGGGCTTCATGCCCAAACTTGTCTTTTAGTCAGCTTGGCTCAAGCTGCCTGACAGTTTGGGTACATGGAAGGTGCCCTGAAGTTTTGGAAGTTGGCCATCTGTTATGTCCTTGGCAGGATAATAAACCATATAGCTAAGGCTACTGCAGCAGTGATCATTCAAACATCTACTGTTACATTAAGTTTTACACAGCTGTAGTTTCTGAATTTTACAGTAGCATGTTCTGGTAGCTTTTAGTTGTATTTAATTACAGTAGTTTCATACATGTTTACTAGGCTAATGACCACAAGGGCCTTTTCAAGCTTAGCCATACATCCCAAATCTCTGACAAGTTCTGGTAACCTTGATAAGTGATAAGCAGAGGCTTGAGAGATGAAACATTTGCAAGCAGGGACCTGGGAGATGAACCATTTACAGGCTGCCTGTGTCAGAGACAGCGGTATCAAACCAGAAATCATTGTTAGTACATTATTATTGTGTATACAGTATTTAATTTTGTCATGTTTTTTGAGTTTTTTCATAGTTTTGTAAAACTTTTGTGTTAAGCAAAATTAATTAAACTTACTAATAATGTAGTATTTTTCCATCGTAGCCATTTTTGCAAATATACACAAATATATCACGATTTTTTGTTGGCGTATATATCCTGTTCAGATATTTATGTGGGTATGTAGACATTGAGTCCAGATCCATCCTGGAAGCCACCACCTGGACCCCTGTGTGCGCACTTTCATCAAACATTACAGAGTAGATGCATTTTTCAGATCTAGGATCTCTTTCAGTAAATCTGTCCTCTTAGGATGGTAAGACAGCACCTCTATACCTAATGCTACCTCCCTCAGAACTTGTTAGCTTTTGGGACCTAATCCTAACTCCCTCAAACCCTGTTAACTTTTCGAGTCACCCACAAGTATTGGAATAGTGCAGCAGTATTACCGTTATGGTAAGTTCTTACACAGCTGTACTATAACCCTCCACTGTTGTAGTATTCCAGTACTTGTGGGGTGATTCCCAAAAGCTAACAGGGTTTGAGGGAGGTAGGATTAAGTATAGAGGTGTTGTCTGCCAGTCCTAAGAGCACATATCTAGTGAGAGAGATTGTATACTTTGACAGCTCTCTTATAGTAGTTAGGAAGTGAATGATGATGCTCATTCAGGAATGGACTGGGAAATATGTTGCTTTCTGGAACTATCTTTAAACCCACTTAAGTTCCCAACTGACCTTACCCCAGAAGATTCTCTACTTCAAGCCTGTTCTGTATATATTGTAAATAAGAACATCCAACCACTCGAGCTGCATCAGTAAGATACTCTAATCTAACTCCAGGTGGTCTATGAGGTGCTCTGGGTGTTGTATCTCAGGTCAGCAGCTTTTCAGTGAATACCACTAGCTTGTTTACTTATGATAATATTCACCCTATCCCCAGTATCATAATGGAGCAAGCAGTTACAAAGACCCAAAAGATATCTGTCATTCAGATATCTTACAGGTACAAGCTGGAATGAAGTGATTATCATGGCACAGTTTTTATATCCAGGACTCTCCTGGCCTAGCACCTGTTATGCAGTTACTGGTGTTGGCTGCTGAACTGTCTTCCTAGCTAACCCAAGGCACTGGATTATAGCAAGTCTTATGTACTGACATATTGTAACAGGTTAACAAAGAGGCTAAGACCAAGAAAAGACTGCTATTCTGCCTCATTTTATAGTCTTGGGTTTGGTTCCCAATATTTATTTATACATTTTTTGACTGTGATCAAATCAGCTGTCCTTCCATTTCATTGTTGCAGTATTCATAACATGAGGGATCCACTGCCAAGTGCAACCCAATGTCTGACCAGTATACCAAAGCCTTCAGGTTGCCTTAAGGTACACTGTACGTCACATGTATGCTCCTTGCATTTCTTAGGGCATGAAGGTGATGTCCAGACATACCATCCTCAGATCTTCTTTGCTGCCAATCTAAACGCCATCTTTTATCTTCGGTCTGATTGCTCGAGTCGTTGCTGGTTTACCTAGCCATTCAGATAAATGCACTTTTGAGTTTTTTTGCTCATCTTTTACTTATGTTTTATTGTGGGGTTTCATGTCATCCAGAAAAAGTAAATGTCAGTGTGGGAGAGAGATTCTTCATAAAGACCATCACAAGCAGTGCTTGTTTTGTTTAGGGACTTCTCACAATCATAGGTCCTGAAATATTTGTTAGTCCTTTGTGCTAAGGACCTTATGCAGTTGTCTTTCCTCCCCGCTGTTTATTTAGAAAACCAGCATCTCAAACTTTTAGAGAAAGACACTATGGAGGATACTTCCTGCCCTGAGTGACAGCTGTCTTTGAAGAAGGCCAAAAAAGTTAAGTTGGATTCTCCAGCTGTGCCTCTTACATCAGATGTCTCTCTTGAGGCTGAGGAAAGCCCCAGATGTTCGCCCGGATTTTGTGTTGGATTCCTCTGCCATGACTGTTTCGGAGGCTGGCATGGATCCGGCTGCTCACAGTCCTTGGAGGCCTTGAGACATCCATTTCAGACATACAGGGGGACCATGGCTGATTTATCACCGAAGGAACTAGGGGGGTTCCTCAGATTCTGGTGAGGTAAGAAGTCCTGACTATGATTATTGAGTTTAGGCTGACGTTGGAACCTTCTATATTTCATAAGGCGTACATCCTCTTTAAAAAGAAGCAAAAGACAAAACACGTTTCTTCTGCTCCCAAGGACCCTCAAATTGAATGGCAGAATTTTATGAAGAGCTAATTTAATGCCCTTATAGCTTTGAAGCCTCCTTAGTGGGTCTCTGTTCCAGCTCCTCCTTGGTCATCTTCCCCTCTCAAGAGATCTAGGGATCAGGATTCCTCTGAAGAAGAGGAGGATTCTGATGAGGAATCTTAGGCCTATTCTACCCAGATGCCTTCCCCTCTGTAGTACTATTCTGAGGAAGTGGAGTCTACTAGTCCTGAATCTCCTTCTGAGGAGATTTCTTTTGGGGATACCATTGCTAGGATGATGGAGTTCTTTAAATGAGTTTGTTCCCAGCTGTCTGAAGTGCAGAGGAGATATTATGAGCTCTTTCAAATTGAGATTCCTAGACCCTCGGCTGTTTTCCTGTTTTGGTTGCTTTACTGGATGCTTTTACTTTTTCTTCGCAGCCCCCGGCTCCTAAGAAACCATACTGGTTTTATAAAGTGCCTGATTGCAAATTGATGGCCTCTGTGCATCTAATAAGCCTTCCAAATTAATGCCCTTGGCTAAGCTGCTTCCTTCTGAGGACTACAGGACTATGAAAGGGATGCGTAAGAAGGTTTATACATCAGCCACCCCTAGTCTTTCGGGTTGTTAATTATCAGACTCGTATGACCAGATGTGTTTTGGCCCTTCTTTCTCAGGCTTGTCAGGTTGTTTCTGACTTTCCAGATTCTAAGTGTAAGACTTCTGCTTTGTCTTTATTAGGGGCTTCTTTTCAGGTAGCTCGCCATTCCATTAAGTAGAGTTATGATGCAGCAGATGCTTCCTCTAGGGCTGCTGCTTCAGGATCTGTTTTATTTATTTATTTATTGATTTAACATTTGTTAACCTGGAAAGTCCGACTTGGAACAAAGCCAATTTTCAGCAGAGGCCTGGGGAGAAACACTCTAGATGCATGTCTTTGTAACGTGGGAGGAAACCAGAGCACCCGGAAGAAACCCTCATGAACGCAGGGAGAACATGCAGACTCCGCACAGAAGGCACTCCAGCTGAGAAGCTAACCGGAAAACCTCTTGCTGTGAGGCAACAATGCTACCACTTCACCACTTTTAGGAGATATTCCTGGCTACGGCTTCACCCTCTGCCTGATGATATTAAGGCTAAATTGATGGATGCTCCTCTGGATGCAAGTTTGTTTGGTGCTGCTGATGATGATTTGTTCAACATCCTGCAGGAGAAAGGCAGAGTTACAGGATCTGAAACATATTTTTGTTTCACCAGTGCCAAAGTTCCAAAGGAGCTACCCTACTAAACCAGCTTTTGTTCGAAAGCAGTCTTGTCCTCCTCTTAAAGGTAAAAAAAAAAGGTGGGTAGGAGGGCTTCTCCAGTTAACTATAGATAGACAACTACTGCTCAGAAGCCTTCCTTTCCTGATAAACCAGCTGCTGTCTGACTACCAGGCTGTTCAAGCCACATTCCTTTTTCTCTTTGTCTTTCTCTGTCTCTTCCTGTTTGGTTAAACTTAAAACAAAATTCTTGGGTTCTTTCCATCATTCGCCAAGGGTGTTGCATGGTTTGGAAATCTCTTCCCCCTTTAATGGGCATTCCTTAGTCACCTCAAGACCAGTTAAGCTTCTTTCCAGAGGTGTTTTAGGACCTTTAGACTCAGTGAACTTTTCAAGAGGTTCCAGCTGTTAAAAGGATGAAAGGGTTTTATTCAAGAATCGTTTTGGTCCCCTGGAATGTTCTAGAATTCTTTACTTTTCTTTTTGTTTGTCCCACATACCATTTGGGGGAAGGGCAACCACACATATAAATGACCCCATAAGAGTCGCAATTAAAATGATCTACTGCTTTGTATTTTCTCCCATTGATCAAAGATCCATTGAGATTTCTAATCTTATCACAAACCTTGCATAGTAAAGTAAAGTTAAGAATTCTAGAACATTTGGGACATGTGAGAAATAACAGGATGAATAGTCCTGTTGCTCAACATTTCCATTCCATATATGATGGATTGGTGGATAGTTTTATTTTTAGTGTAGTAGCCAGACCTAATATCATGGTGGGGAATATTAACAGTGAGTTCCAGCAGAAGTTGTTGAAGTTAGAATCTAAATTTATTATTAATTATAACACACTTTATCCTTATGGTATGAATTTAGAAATTTAGCATGGTCTTGTATAGTTCATATGGGTTGCATATTTTCTTATATCTGTTTTGTATTAGATTTATATTATATTTATATCACAGTCTTTTTCATAACAGTTTAAAATGAAAGAAGAATGTTATAGATTATAAATTCAAGGTGTAGAATGGTGGAGCACTAATTTGTTTGGTCTAATTGTTTGATTAATTGCTTAATTTTACATAATTATCACTTTAGTGGTGTTTAAAATGACTGCTGTATCAATGTGGAGTATTTCTTGAAGGCAGTAGCCGAGGTACCCAAAGCATTAAAATCGTACTGTTGCAGTATTTTGCTGGAGTCCCGAGTGGTTCTTTGAGTTCTTACAGCTTGTTTAAGCTGTTTTTTCATGGTTTTGGATTTATTAGGAAGTATGATCAGCTCTTTATTTCCTTTCATCCCAGGTGTTTGGGATTAGCTGTATCCAAGCAGACTATTTCTTCTTGGATTTCAAAAGCTATTTCTTTTTGTTATGTTTTTCATGGTAAGAGCCTTCCTCCTCCTGTAAAGGCTCATTCTACTAGAGCTGTGGCTTCTTCTGGTGTTTTTTTCAACGGTTTGGATACTAACTTTATTCTTGAGGCAGCTACCTGAACTTCTGTACATACTTATACAACTTGGATGGAATTTCCAGAGGTAGTGCTGGTTTTGCTAGGGCCACCATTCATGGCTTCCTAGAGAGCTCTGCTGGTCCTTCCTCCTCCTCCCAAGTTTCTTCCTGAACTTTGGCACTCTTCCTCATGTTATGAATACTGCAACAGTGAAATAGGAGGACATAGTACAGTTGTGTAAAATCTTACCATAATGGTAGATGTCCTTCTGTTCACTGTTGTAGTATTCACTCCCTCCCTCCTCCCCCTGGTCCTTTTTCTCATCTGAATGTACTGGTCACATCTTGCTTTTCCTTGGGCAGGCATTCCTACTGAGGCTTTCAGTTATGAGGATGGTACATCCAGACATCATCCTTATGCCTTATGTTATGCGAGGAGCATAAGTGTGACATATGGTGTACCTTAAGGCAAGCCTAAAGGCTTTGGTATATTAGCCAGATATCAGGCCACCCTTGGCAGGAGATCCCTCATGTTATGAATATTGCAACAGTGAAGAGAAAGACATCTACTTTTATGGTAAGATTTTACACAACAATACTTTATCAAGCCAGTGCATATACGAATGCCTCATAAAATATCGAAACCTTAAAACAGCAAATGTAATAATTTTAGATCTATTCTCAAATGAATGAAAACAAGCAATGCTAAAATTTATTTATTTTTTTTTTTGCAATGGAGCAAGTCCCCCTGCACGCTACACCCACTGTAATTATGTATACCAACTTCAAGTTTGCATAACAGAGAGATAAGGACAAATAAGTTGTCTTGCAGAAAAAGGAGCCAGCTAAAATCCCATTAAGGAGAATGCTAGAATGTTCACTCATATCAGCATTTTTTTACAGCAGTAAAATGCATACTCATATGAGTGTTTGGTCTTACGCTGACATTCACATTTATTGACGAGGAAAACAGCATCCCCAATATGTTGAAAACATGAATGTTGATGGAACACTACTCATGCCGATAACAGCCTCAGAACAATGTAAAAACTAAAATAAAAAAGTGTTTTTTGCATAAGGATAAGCCACCCTGTGCCCCCCCACACCCACTGCTAATTTCGTATCTGAGATTGCACTAAATTGGGGAAAGAGAATATTCTCCAAACTTGAAAACTGCATGATCTTAAACAGCTGTTGACCATGTATTTAGTCAACCAAAAGCTGGCAACAACTAGACAGATGTCAGGCCACACACTTTCAATCTAACCAATTGCACTTGTCTACATAACACACGTTTATATAGACGCACATGTGCGTGCACATAATGGGTTGTTTGGAAAGGATCAATCAACCATTCTAGTTACTAAGCTAACAAAATGAGTAATATATATATTTGTATGTATGTGTCTGTATATGAATATGCTAACAGATGTTCTGCTTTCAGTCTTCTCTGGCATCCTGCACCCTCTTTCTGATGTCCCAAATATCTTTAAGCCATTCTAGCAGTAAGTTCTGGAGCCTGAACTTCCTCTGTGTCACAGACTTCTCTAATTCATTCTTGAATTATCCTTTTTTGAGTTGCCACCACATGATCTTTCCCTGTTATATCATTCTTCACCATTCGATTGTGTTTACTCTTTATCCCTTTTCGTTCTTCCTCTCTAGTAAACATACAAAGCTGACATAGTCTTTTCTGTTACCCTAGTCACCCTATTATTCTTGGTTTAGTAATACTTGATATGATTTATAGCAGCTTTGCTTCCTTTATTTTTCTTTATCACTGCTTGAATGGGACGCTGTGCCATGGCCTAACCAGTATATTTTATAGTGGGAAGTGAATCTCAGCATCTCTCAAATTACCTATCCCAGCATTGCACCCAGGCTTCTTTTGGACTGTACCCATACCTCTCAACCTGGAAACAGACTGTACCCATACCTCTCAACCTGGAAACATCAAAAATTTGGACAAGACCCATGAAAAATATGTACAAATCTGTATGCTGTTTAACATAAAATTAGCATGCATAATTATGTAACCACAGCCACTCCATTGGAATTGTGGGATACCAAATTTCAAATGCAAAGTGAAAACAGACCACCAAAATATGGCACCAGAGTCCCCCCTGTAGCCATTCCAATGTCCCATTACCTGGCTATTTCGCCCCATTTACCATAAACACTAATGTGTGCATACTGCTTTACTTCTACAATGATTATTTGGATTTTATTTTTACATTTTACAGCACAATGCACAAACACTAATAGACATCTACTAAATAAAGCAATACTGTCTCACAATGAAAATAGACTCCCAACAAATTCATTATAAAGCTAATAAAACCTAAAATGAAGAAATGTGTTGAGGACTTAGACAATTTATGAGATTTTCTTAAAAGACACTAAAATACAAATCACTTGCAAATGAGTAATAAAAGGAAAAAGAAAGGCTAGAAATTACACATTACAGACATACACATATAATTCTGAAGATATTAACAAATTACAATGCATTTAGGAAACTAATGCATGGTGGGACAGATACCAAAAGAAAATATAGTCAACCAGACCATGCAACACAGTGACAATGTATACAAGATTCTCATCAAAAAGAGAACATTCTCCCAAATGTCTGTTGTTTGATTTCAGTGTGTCCATATTTAAACAACTGCCTCCCCAATTCCATTTTCTTTGCACATTTTTCAGATGTGGCCACAGCCCTGCAGTGATACTGAATGCCACAGGTATAAAAGTACTGAATACTCTGTGCATACTGTTCATATCCATTAATGCCCCCCCCCAAAAAAAAAAGTCTTAAAATACAAGCAATTTGTCCTCTAAAGAGCAGAGCTGATGAGCCAGAACAGTAAATTCATGATGTGGGAAGTGCTTGAACAAGGAAAACACCTATGCAATTTTGCAACAGGAGCAGATCTTCTGTCTAACACACTTCAAAAAATAACTGAAATACATTTTTTATTCTAAATATCTTGTACTATAGTCTTATAGGTTAAAGATAATTTCAATTACACCCACAAAAAGCGAGCACTACACAAGCTTAAATACTGAAAGCAACCTCAATTCATGTTACTGGTTACAGTTCCAAAGTTTGCTATTTCATCTCTTCTATCCAAACCACTATGAAATGCCTTTGACTCTTCACAGCTGCTTAGCCTGAAAACCCAGCTCAGCAGATTGCAATAATTACCAAAACTCACATAATGAAAGCTACTGGGTCAAAAGCAAAAACTTTCTAATTGCATACTTTAAGTTGACAGTTTAAATCATAACAAATGTGAGCCATTCAAAATAAGCTCAATCAAAAGTATACAGGCAAACAAGTTTGCAGTATAACCTAATTAACTCTGCTACAGTTATGTATTAATATAACTCTCAGCAATTTTACAGAGTAAAATGGATTTATTTACAAAAGTATTTAGATGGTCATATAAAAATCTATTCTAGAAGCCACATAAAACAGAACTTCCAGCTGTACAGTATGTCGTTTACGGCAACTAATAATTTAAAAACAGAAAGCGGTGTTAACATAAGGCAAGCAATACACTGGTAGAGAGAACGACAGGAAAACAAAATGCTTGTGTTAGCAATTGACTTGCTGATTAACAACCCAGGGCTAGTTAGTTACTAAGCATTTAGTCATAGCAAGTCAATTAAAAAAAACAAACAGAACATTGTGAAAATCATTACAGAATCTACATGAAACTACTACTAACAGTCTATTTCCAAAAGCAAGCTGAACAGAGCCTGAGTTTACAAACTAAATTAAGAAAGAAATTTAGTAAACTGAGTAGTTGTCTCACATATGACACATGCAATGAATAGTCTAGGATATAAGGGACCGCACTGGGCAATGATTCATCCAGGAAGAGAGTGGACAGGCTCAGCAATAAGAACAGAATATAACAAAGTTTTAGTGTCACATTTTGTTTCTAACTAGACAATCTCATACAGGTGACACAAGATATCTCAAAGCTTTTTAATCAACTGTCATATCAGCTAGGGATGCGGATCGTCATCAGCTGAGCTATAAATACCTCTCTGCTATCAAAAGCTGAGCTGCATAATATCTCTGCCATCAAAAGTAACTCTGGGAGAAAGTCTTCTGCTTGTTCCTGCAGCCTCTGTTCAAGCCGCGACATAATAAATCCAATTAGCCACTGCATAATAAATACTTGTGGCTACACATTCCCTTCTGGCTTGCTGGAGCAGCCGGAAATGCATGTACACGAGCCCTACTGCTCAAGTCCGACAGGCTAGCCGGCCACGTCAGAAAATCGGAAATTAAGGGGTGCCACTCGGAAATCATGGCACCACATTATTTGGACCCCAAAACTCTGTAAAAAACGAGGTATGACTGTACCCCACTGCATTTTCATGCAGCATTGCCTGTTTCACTCTGGTGGTGATTATGACCCTCTAGATGCTTTTTCTTGTCATTATCCATCTTGCAAGCCAACTGGTTGTCACTGGATACTCACCCAGTCATTCATGACTACTGCTGTAATTTTGCTGTTTCGGCTAGCATGTGATGTATCTGTCCAGTGTGCATGTTTTACACAAAAATGCTAAATAGGACTGGTCCTAGAACTGAGTCATGCAATACCTCATCAGTTACTAACTTTGCTTTAGACATTTCTTCCTTCCAAGCTGCCAATTAATATTTGTATCCAGTTAGCTAAATTATTCACCACTTCATTTTGAGCCCATCTTTCAACCCTGTATTTTCTTTATATGCTTCCTGTGTTGAAGTGTTAAAAGTTTACTTAAGTTTTGATATACCTCATCCATGAAATTCACGTGTTATTACCTCAGTAGTAATCTGATCATGGAACTGTTATTCGATTGGATGGGCAGATAGGCCTAATGCATGCATCATTTTTCTTTCCCATGTGGTACAGAATTAGCATCTCATCCCAAATTTCTTAACGGACTCTCCTCCCTTAGTCTAGACAGAATATGGTTCTGTAGTTATTTATCTGACCTATTAAGCTATAAGGAAATTCACCCCGGGGATCACGTCAATCCCCCTGCTAGACAGGGGTCCAGGGAAGTAAATTGTGTGGGAAGAAATAGCCAGGGAATTGTTATGGCTAGGCTTGTATAGGCCCTAGGGCTGATAGATACTATGAACCTAAGTAAGCAGTCAAGTGGAGCACCAACATCTCCTCCTTTCTCCATATATCTGTAGGATTCCTCCAAGGCTGTATCCTAGGGCCTACTCCTATTTAATATTTTCAGTAGTGACCTACACAAAGCCACCAGTAACACCTAAATTATACAGTATGCGGATGACTCAACACTCATCTATGTAACTAAGTCCATCGAAACCTACAGTAACTTGGTTTTTCACTCTCAAACCATTCCATGACAACAAACCCAACTTCACCTTAACCTCTTCCAGTAACACCACAATTGAAACAATTTCATACACCAAACTACTATGAATAATAATAGATGAAAATATGAAATTTGATCTCCATGTAAAAGAAGCAGTAAAAAAAATCAGAAACTCTGAATCTGCTACAGGATTAAGTGTTCATTTAACTGAAGATGCTAAAATATGTATAGTTGCAGTGTACCCTCTCCTATCCCTTCGATATGGATCCCCCATTTTTATCAGTCTTCAAGCTACCCATTCAAAACTACTTGAATAGTATTTTAACAAAATAGCTACATTTGCAGCTAATCTGTTACATAGGTCACCTCATTGCTTAGCTTTAAAACAACTCTTGTGATTAGAACTCCCTCACTGCTTGTCTTATTCCCAACTGAGTGTCACATATACTCTTATCCACAGTCCTGAGAAATGTCCAAACCTGGCTGATATTCTTCTCATTATATACCAAATAGAAACACAAATTCCAGTGATGAAAACTTACTTAGTGTGGCAAAGTACAACAGTTCAGCAGGTGACTCACTTTTCTCATGTCACACTTCTAAATGGAATCTAAAGTGACATCTAATGGATACTTGGCCTTGCTCTTGCTCCACCCCCGGCTAGATTAATCTACTGTCTCTATCAGTACTACTTAACTCTATGTACTGGATATCTGTTATACATGGTCCTACTCGTACACTGCCCCACAGCTAGAATAATATGCTTCTTTCCCTCAGGTACCATAACTGTATTGTTCTTACATAGCTAGTATCAAGTGAGCCAAATATGTAATAGTTACACCTATAGCCTTTCCTGACTATTCCTTACTTAGCTATGATATGCTATGTTTATGCAGTTTATCGAAGTACTATTCACAGTTCCTGCTCATTTCTAATCTCTATGTCAGTGTTTAATCTAAATGTAAAGTGCACGTTTTCAAGTCTCACTTAATCATTGCTCATATGCATATTGTATATTGTATTACTGAGCATAATATTGGAGCATTTCTCATCGGGTGTCCAATGAAAAAGAGCACTGTCCAGTCTGACTATCCTGGTAAATAAATAAATAAAATAAATTAATTAATAAACTTCACCATTGTACTGCACTGTATTTTTCCTTAATCTTTACTGGCTAACTAACAGACCAGTAATTATCTGGTTGCTTTCAGCACCCACTGCTATACAAAATAATATTATCATCTTCCATTTGTGCAACACTACTCCAGTCTCTGCAGAGAAGACTACCTGATATAACCAGTAGTCCACAAAACATTGTCAGTTTCTTTTAACACCTGTGAAAATACTTTATTTGGACCTGTGCAATATTTCCCCCAAAGCCCTTGAGCTTGCTCTTTCTGTAGTCTGTATGAACTTATCTTTTTCTCTAGTCATGTCTGGTGTGCCTTCCTTGTTGATAGTTTGCTTTGGAACTCCTCTGTAAATAAAGAAGTAAAAGATTAATTCAGTATTTCTGGCCCATTTGCAGCAGTCTCCAGTGATGATCATTGTTTTTCAGTAACTCTGTATCCTGCTTGTTTTTATGCTTTCTCTGACTATTTGAATAATTTAAGTCCCCCTCTGTGGTATAGAGGAATAAGGCCATGCCTGTGATATCGATGACAACAGTATGAATTTCAGCTCAGGTACTAGAAGAGACATTTTGGAAAGTGTGGGAATGACCAGTTGATGCTGGCTCACCTCTCTTGTAGGGAGAGAATGGTGGTTTCACTCAGATGATCACCACCATGCAAATGGAAAGTTGATAGATATTGAAAAGGTGAGGAATGAAGGATGTGTAGTGATCCTAAGCCTGAGAAGGTAGCCCTCATCATGTAGACATAAGCATTTGTATGCACAGGTTGGGATAAGAGCACCCTGCAGTGATGTGAGTGTTCACATTAGCCATCAGTGTAGGGGTTTGGGTCTCAACAGAAATGGCATCTTTGTCAGGATGTCACTGAGAGCACAAACCACCTGTATAGCTACCACTTTTGTTTTATCTCACCTGAAGGAGGCTGATAGTCAGCAAGTATAGAGGCAAATAACACATTAAAAATGTTTTTTGCCCCATTTCTTATCTGTTTGCCCATATTCCATGGGTCTTTCCTGGTCAGACCAATGACTTTGTTTCCTTTTGCTGCTATCCCCATAGGCATTATTTCCTGTCCATTGTATATTCTTTTCTACTTTCTATTTAAAATTTTTCCCTCGTAGTTTGTGCTGCTTCACTTTTAATTATATACTTTCTTTTTTTCATTTATCATCTCACTTACCTTTCTGTTTAGCTGGGCTAATTGTCCCATTTTCTTATGTATAATTCTTTTGCTGATAACAGTAATTAACTTTTGGAGTCCTTCCTTGATATACCATAATGGGTATTACACTGTTCCTAGTTCCTGATAACTTTCCATTTGATTTCTTACTTCATACTTTTCATGACAGAGTGAAGTTTACTGTCCTGTAGTCCTAGCTTACATCCACGTGGGAAATACCAGAAATTCTATATTGCAAACTTTAATGTGATTTTGTCACTATTTCACTAATGCTCTCTTAATGTTTCTTCTACCCTCCACCACTTTGGTGGTGACTAATGCAGGTGTCCTCCTCCTCCTCCTGGTTGAGGGCCACAATTTCTGGAAGTGTTTTCTTTTTCTATGTCCAAGGTATCTTCTACACAGTCCCTCTGCCTCCACACTTCTGTAGGATTAAGGTCTTACATTACTGTGGTATTTATTCTTCATATTTTCCATTCACTTCTTAGCTCATTTTTTGGCATCTGATTATATGTGTGTACTAGTCATATAGCAGGCAACCCCTTCTCACTTCATTTTGAAGACCAGCATCTCAGGTTGTCCTTTTAAATACTTAAAATTTAAGAATGACTAAGGAAGGTCTTAAATCCACCAGCTTGCATCAACAGAAATGCTTTATCTTTTATAAACATATTTCCATTTACTTGAATTTAAAAAAAATTCTGAAGTTATACCACC
This sequence comes from Protopterus annectens, assembly GCF_019279795.1. Classification (NCBI taxonomy): domain Eukaryota; kingdom Metazoa; phylum Chordata; order Ceratodontiformes; family Protopteridae; genus Protopterus; species Protopterus annectens. The sequence goes on from NC_056730.1 coordinate 483,866,694, forward strand.
CTTGACTGTAATCTTTAAGTGTCCACAAGTTCCCTTAATATGCATCAGTGGGCCCAGACAATATCCCAGGATGCCTTCTGAATAGCATGAAACATGGCCTGTCATGCTCAATGATAACAACTATGCTATAAATAGTGTAAATGTGACAATAAAGAAATCCTTGGAAAATATAACAGCTGTTGAATTGTATAGACCATCAAAGTCAAGTGGTGATGACCTAGAGAAATTCATACATTTCTTGCATGAAGTACAGAAGGGAATAATAATAGTGGCTGGAGACATAAATTTACTAGAAACAGACTGTAATAATATTGATTCGACATTAGTAAGGAAATTATTTGCAATGTAGTATTCCTAAAGAAATTACTGTTACTTCATGTCAAGTTTTGCCACCATTGGTGTACAATGATCATGGAGTTATAAACGTTAATTTATTGCTGTATAATTCTGCAAAACTGAAATCTAAACCAATGTACAGAAGATTTAACTACAGGTTATATGGAAGCAAAACAGTCACTATCTAAAACTAACTGGAGTGATGTGTCAGTGGAAAAGCTGCAGAAGGAATGTGAACAGTTTTGAAACAGAAATTGAGTGCAAAAAAAAAAAAAAGTCTAACATCAGGATCTAGAGCGTACAATGTCAGGGGGATATATTTTTAAAAGTACAAGATACCTGGTTAAGGTGAGAGGCAAAAAAATATAAGAAATAGAAAAGAGGTCCAAGTACAACTTTGACAACTGAAGTAAACAAGCTAGACAAACTAATTACAGTGAGAGACAAGATGAAGAAAAATTTTAAGAAAATTTATATAAAGATATTGAGCATAATAGGAAATCATTTTATTTATGCGTATGATATGGAAGAAGTAAGAGCAAAGATATGCAAACTGAAAAACTGTGTGTAGATTGTAAAATTTATTCTCGGACACAACAGATTATAGATATATTTACAAAATCTTATGCAAAACAGTTTGGCTCCATAAAGGTGGTGATAAGTTGTCCTAGTGACATCCAGGTAGCCTCAGATACTGAAATCAAATTAGATTATATTGAAAAAGAACTATACAAACTTGATCCAAACAAAGCACAGGGAGAAGACGGAATTAGTAATGACGACGTGAGAACACTTCAGCAAAAACATACAGTACCATAGTGGTCCGAATGGAGAGATGGGGTCCAAATGGAGAGAGAAGTCAGCAAGAAAAGTAGAGTAGTATTGCTGAAATTGAATTCATTCTCAAGTCTTGGTGAGTACCTTTGCAAGGTGGACCCTGTTTTTCACAAATTCTCACCAAAATGATGCTGATGTATAGACTACATTTATATAGCATATATCACAGACAGAAGTAGGTTAAAAAGACAATAAAGTGGACTATTGAGGATAAGAAAGAAATAATGTAGTTACTATTATGCAAAAAAAAAAAAAACAATTTCCAGACACAAGATATGCAAAATGATTGAGAGAGAGATAAGAGGAAAGAAAAATACTTCCACAAGTAAAACTGTCAGAAGCTTTAAATAAAAATCTGTATTCATTAATACAACAGATTTGTGAAAAACAATGTATAGATCAAGAAACTTTGTTTGGAAAAAGAAGCATCTAAGGAAGTGCGAAAATATAAAGAAAACCTAGAGATATTTGAGAAGTATAAAAAAGAAATATGGACATGGGAAAGAAAGTGTAATATTTATGCAAAGGAGAAAGCCAAATTAATCTATATAAAGAAGTCATCCCCAAAGATATTGAAAGAGAAATACAGGCAAAGGCATCCAGATATGGAAATTTTTGCTTAAAAAATATCACAAAGGGGGAATGTAGAAAAGAAGATTAGTAAAATAGAAGTTAAAAAAGTAGAAGTTGAAGTTATGGAGTGGCTGCAAAGTGAAGGATTTGGTGTAGAAGGTCTAACACAGGTTACATCACAGCATGATGGAACCGAGTCCCCAAAGTAAGGAGAAGCAGGAAGATCAGAAGACATCTGAAGAAGAAATCTGGACATGGGAAAGAAAAAGAGATTTAATATGGTGTAATATTTATGCAAAGGAGAAAGCAAAACTAACCAGTACAAAAGAGCAGCACCAAAGATATTTGAAGAAAAATACAGGCAAAGGAATCCAGACATGGAAAACTTTACAGTACAACAAATAAGACAGACGAAAAGTAGAAAAGGAGAGTAGTAATGGAGGATGTTAAGTTGTCAATCTCACCTTCATTCTTGCTTGATGGGTTCGGAGCCGATCCTCGGCTCCGACTCGGCACTTTGCTAAGCTCGAGAGTCACTTTTACCAGCTCGAGGCAGCCCCATATCCCATGATGCAAGGCGGTAAGTACCCAGATCTCGTTTGCCGCTTCACTGATGAGGTCCTCCTTTTACCAGCTCCTGGTAAGTGTTTTATATTAAACTGCTTTTAGCCCCTTTTCACTTTTAAACTTTTTTCTCTTAAAGATCTTTCATTTTTAGTTAATTGTAATCCCCTTTTGACTAAAATTATCCTTCTCCCTTAATTTTTTTAGTCAGGCCTTCCTTCCCTCCCATCCCCCCCCTGTCAGGGTGTGTGTGTGTGAGGTTTTTACTGTTTAAACTATAATTTAATTGTTTGTTTGGGACTGTGTGGTTCTGATTTTGTGTCCACTATGTCCAAAGAGCAGAGGGTCTCAGGCTTTAAGAAGTGTGACTCGTGCTGTCAGAAGATGTCTCTGACAGACGGTCACACTTCTTGTTTATACTGCCTGGGACCTCTCCACCTGCAGGACTCCTGTGCGATATGTCATTCTTTTAGCCAGAGAGTCCTGCAGGAGAGGAGAAACAAATTGATTTTAAGGGGACTCCTTAAACCGGCGGGCTCCCCGGCCAAATCGGCTCCGGGAAAGCCTTCTAAGTCTAAGGCCCAGGCTTCTGTATCCAAGCCTTCGGCCTTGGCTCTAACTTTGTCGGAGTTGAGATCGGCTCCGGATGGAGCCGATCCGACATTGGCTAAATCTTTGGCACCGATGGCTATCGGTGCCGATACTTCTTTGGTCACTTTGGTGTCGGTTCCGAGTACTGGCTCCGACCACCATGTGGCCCAGGCTTCGGTGTCGGCGCCGACCGGCTCCAACACCGCTATTTCGATGCCTGCATCGGCTCCGGCTGGAGCCGATGCATCTAGATCTTCTCTCGGAGCCGAAAAGTTATCGGCTCCGACTGGATCAGTAGCCTTGTTGGCTCCGATGGTTCCTTCGAGGAAGAGGTTCAGATCTCCCTCGTTGGAGCCGATTCTGTCGCCTCCGGCCTCACCTCTTCTTTCGGAATGGAGCCATCGGAGCCGATCATCTAGGTCGTCCAGGTTATCTGACCATGATTTAGAGAGGGTGGTAAGTAGATTATTAAAATCACAGGCACTGGCCCAGATGCTTCATAGTCCGTCTCAACAGACGACTATTAGTCCACACCCTCTTCAAGTTCCTCCTTCGACTCTACCCCAGAGTTTGGAGCTGGAGTCTACGGGGATAGTTACTGCTATAGCTGAGGGGCAGATACCCCCCCCTTCTGCACCCTCGGCATCTACTCTTATCTCCTCCTCGAGACCTTCCTTGGAGGGATTCGGTGGTCGGGCTTCCCTGGTCTCCTCCGAGGGGGTGAGTGGCATCGGACCCTTGTCCGACCCCGCTCTTCCCCTTGGAGCTTCGGCCTTGGTGAGCTCGGCTCCGACATCTGCCTTGGAGCCTTCCCTTTCGGTGGGCCCGGGAATCCCAGTTTCTTCGGAATGGGTTCTCTCGGATCTTCCTGGGAGGTGGGCCTTCGAGGTGATGAAGAGTGTGCTGGCCACTGGGCTCAGTCAGCAGTCTATTCCCTTAGCTCCTCCCTCTACAGTGCCTGTCGATATCTCTTCCATCTCTCTTGTTCCCGGACCTAGAGATCCACTGCCTCAGGTTTTCCCACTGGGAAGAACCCCCTCTTCCGAGGATTCTCCTGACCAGGCAGGAGATCCTCCGCGCAAGAGGACTTGTAAGAGGAAACACCTGGACTCCCCTGAGTGTACCACTTTAGATACCGACTTAGATGAGTCGGAGGGATCCCCAAGATCCCCCTCTGAGGATGTCTCCTTTTCAGACATCCTAGAACTCCTAAAACAGAGGGGAAACTGGCCCTCCATAAATCCCTCCGAGGATGAGTCAGTATACCTAGAGGCGTTTGGATCTCGACCCTCCACCTCCTGGGTGTCTCCACCTTTCAACCCCCTTATGGAGGTTATTGCTCGAAAGGCTTGGGCTGCTCCTGATTCTGTAGAGCCAGTTCCTAGGAGGCCGTCTAAATTTATTACAGCCCCTTCTGAAAAGCAATTCCTCACGAAAGGTGTCCCTGTTGATGCCATGGTGGTGGCGGCCGCCACTAAGAAGGAACTTGCAGATCCTTCCCTACCAGTCCATCCTCCTAATAAGGATTCTAGGACCATGGATAGGTATGGTAAGCGGATGTTCTCCTCAGCGACCTTTGCCATGCGTTCGCTGAACTATTTATGTCACTTCACCAGACTCCAAAGGGACATCCTTAAGGAACTAGGTGAAGTAGTGCAGGATCCTACGGCTGCAGGGGCTTAAGAGCTTCTCAGCTAGGAATCCTTAATTCTATAGCTAACTCCTCCATGCGACTGATCTCGTATGCAGCAGATGGAGCGAGTAGAGCCGCGGGTACAGGAGTGGCTCTTAGACGGCAATCCTGGATGTGGCTCTGTAATTTTGCAGATCCCTTTAAGGCATCCTTCACAAATTCTCCCTTTGATGGGTCAGCATTGTTTGGCCCTCAAGTGAAGGATACATTGACCAGGTGTGAGCAGGACGGCAAGACTCTTTCTGCCGTAGGGGTCCGTTTTTCTACCCCTCTAGACCTTACCCCAAAGGTCAGAAGGGCGGAAAATGTGGTTCCGTAAATCCCAGGAGTCACGCCGGACGACGTGGTCAGTTTACCCCTAGAGGCAGAGGGGGTAATAATAACAGACGCTGCTCTAGAGGCAGAGGGGGTCCACAAAACCAGGGAAGCAGAGAGCCTCTCTCTGACAAGCCCTTCCAGCATCCCTGAGATGTTGCCCGACTGTCCATCCTTGGAGGCAGTCGGGGGAAGACTATCGCTGTACCCAGAAGCCTGGCGTTCCCTCTCTCAAGACAGATGGGTACAGTCGATTATATCCGAGGGTTACAAAATTCCTTTCGAGGAAAGTCCTTTCTCTCACAGAAATTCCCTTCCAGATGTACCACCCGGTCTAAGGGAAGTTGCCGAGTCAGAAGTATTAAAGCTTCTACAAAAAAGAGCCATTCAGCCAGTTACAACAGACCATTCAGAGCCCGGAATCTACTCAAGATTCTTTTTGGTCCCCAAAAAGACGGGAGTCTGGAGACCAATATTGGATCTCAGCAGACTCAACAAGTCTGTGAGAAAGACAAGATTTCGAATGGTCACACTTCAATCAATTTTGCCCTTCCTAGAGAAGGACAACTGGATGTGCTCAATAGATCTTCAGGACGCGTACTATCACATAAAAATTCACAGACGCTCCAGAAGATTTCTCCGCTTTCAGCTGGGGTCCAGTCATTTTCAGTTCAGAGCCCTGCCCTTTGGTCTCACTACAGCCCCCAGAGTGTTCACCAAATGTATGGCAGTGGTCACGGCTCACCTGAGACGTCAAGGATTCCAGGTGTTTCCGTATCTCGATGACTGGCTCCTTTCAGCCACCACCAGGCATCAACTTCTTCAAGCCAGGGATTACACCCTAAATCTCTGCACTCAATTAGGAATTTCGATCAACTACGAAAAATACTCCTTATTGCCCTGCCAGTCTATTACTTTCATAGGCGCAAACTTAAACACTGTTCGGATGTCAGCAACCCTCACAGACAAAAGAATCTTGGATATCCAAAGTCATGTGAGGATCATCCTTGCCAGCAAGAAGGTGCAAGCCAGAATGGTTCTGAAGGTGTTGGGCCTCATGGCTGCGGCTATTACCCTTCTTCCCCTGGCCCGCTTCTACATGCGTCTTCTTCAATGGATGTTGTTCACTCAGTGGTCTTACCAACAACTTCCCATGCGTCACCGAATCCTGGTGACACAAATTTGCAAGAATCATCTATCATGGTGGATTACTTCTCCCCAGATTCACCAAGGCAGACCCTTTGTATCCCCGGCCCCGGTAGCCACAGTCACTACGGACGCCTCCCTGATCGGGGGGGGGGGGGGGGTCATTATCAGGGCAGGATGGTTCATGGGACGTGGCAACCGTTCGAATACCACCTGCACATAAATGTCCTAGAGATGAGAGCAGTGCTTTTAACGTTGCAAGCCCTCAATGACTTTCTTCCCTTGGGAACAATTGCAGTTCACACAGACAACATGTCTGTAGTATGGTATATCAACAAACAGGGCGGAACCAAGTCCTACCCCTTGTGTCGAGAAGCTCTCAGACTTTGGCAATGGGCGATCTCCTCTCATTGGTTTCTGGTAGCAATGCATATCCCTGGGAAAACCAACATTCTAGCGGACAAATTGAGCAGAGCTATTCTCATGCCTCACGAGTGGTCTCTCAAACAATCTATAGTGGAGGAGATTTTTCTAGAATGGAGCCGCCCATGTTGCGATCTTTTTGCTACTCCCCAAAACAGCAAATGCCCGGACTTCTTTTCTCTCTTCCCACTGTCAGGCCATCCCCCCAGAGACGCTCTAACCCAGGATTGGCCCCAGGGACTTCTTTATGCCTTTCCTCCCTTCCCGCTGATTCCACAAGTTCTTCAGAAAGCCACCGTTTTGAGAGCCAAAATGATTCTCATTGCTCCCTATTGGCCTCGACAAATTTGGTTCCCGTTCCTCCATCGTCACCTTTTGGTGCAGCCGTGGCATCTGGACCCAGTGCCAGACCTTCTGATTCACCAATCGGGTCAGCTGCATCGGTCTATTCCTTCTCTCAACCTCACAGCGTGGTTGCTCCACTTCCTTCCTTAGCCAGGCTTCCTATGATCTCTAATCCTGTTAGGGATATCATAGTGGCTTCCCTGAAATCCTCTACTAGAAGGATTTATACCAGCAAATGGAAACGCTTCTCTTGTTGGGCAAAAGCTAAAAATATAGATCCTTTTACTGCCCCTGTTCAAGCAGTTTTGGATTTCTTTCATGCGGGCTCTTCATCTTCCACGGTCAAAGTTCAGTTGGCTGCTATCTCGAACTTTCATGTCGGGTTTGCAGATCACAACATTATGTCCCACAGGCTTTGTAGAGCCTTTCTAAAAGGAATTTTTCTCCTGAAACCTCCAGTCAGGAGTCCTCCTCCTCAATGGGACCTAAATCTAGTGCTGATATCCTTAATTCTTCCTCCCTTCGAGCCAGCTGTTTCTTGTTCCCTGAAATTTCTTTCATGGAAAACACTATTCCTTGTTGCTATTACCTCGGCAAGGAGAGTGTCTGAACTTCATGCTCTCTCTGTTTGTCCCCCTTATTTGGTTTTCCACAAAGACAGGGTATCCTTGAGAACTAATCCGACCTTTTTGCCTAAGGTGGCCTCGAAAAATAATTTGAACCAATCTACTGACCTCCCTGTATTTTTCCCTGATTACTCAAACAGACCGGAACAAAAATTACATTATCTTGATGTTCACCTCCAACTCAGATATTATTTGGACAGAACAAAACAATTCAGGAAATCCGATCAGCTCTTTCTTTCTTATGCTGATAACAAGAAAGGCCTTCCTGTCTCCAAAGTGACCTTATCTAGATGGCTTTCTTCCGTCATCTCTGAAATCTATCAGCTTAGGGGAAAACAGCTGTGCTCAAAACCTAAAGCGCATTCAACCAGAAGCTTAGCCACTTCCACAGCTTTTCAGGCTAGACTTCCATTAGACACTATTTGTGCAGCAGCCACTTGGGCCACTCCTCATACCTTTGTTTCTCATTACAAATTGGATTTGGCCACCAGGGATAGAGCCAGTTTTGGCTCTACAGTTCTCAAGAGTCTAGGGACGCGGTCCCATCAAGCAAGAATGAAGGCGAGATTGACAACTTAACATTGAGAAGTTATGTACCTACCATAACGTTCCATGTTAGTTGTCTTCTCTCGCCTTCTTTCTTGCGACCCTCCCTCCTGCCCCCTGGCCTGGACAGACCTTTTTCTCCCTATATGGAAGAATGCTTCTTAAGACCAGATAGTTCTGGTCTGCCTTAGCCCATCCTTCAGGCTTTTTGCCTTTCTTTCCTTCTGGGAAGTTTTTTATGCTAGGTGTTATTACCTATAGATAACAAACGAGATCTGGGTACTTATCACCTTGCATCATGGGATATGGGGCTGCCTCGAGCTGGTAAAAGTGACTCTCGAGCTTAGCAAAGTGCCGAGTCGGAGCCGAGGATTGGCTCCGAACCCATCAAGCAAGAAAGAAGGCGAGAGAAGACAACTAACATGGAACGTTATGGTAGGTACATAACTTCTCATTATGGAGTACCTGTGAAGTGAAGGATTCAGTGTAGAAAATCTAATTCAGAAAGCACTACAATTGGATAGAGCAATGGATATCCAAATTAAGAGGAAACCACTTGAACGGGAAGCAATTGTTCAGGTGCCATATGAAGATATTTTGGAGCCTTCCACAGGAAACCAGTATAAACCTTAACTTGAAGCTGGGCAGCAAGGGAAGGAGCAGGAAACTCTGATGCAGTCAATGTTGGAGTGATAGGCCAGTGAGTTCCCATATGACAGAGCAACAAATGGCACATGATGAAATTGAAGAGAATGTGCCACAGGAAGATTCTATAGAACTTTATATAGAATGCCCACAGTAAATGAAAAATAAAAAATATGCCCTCAATTTAAAAGAAAATGAGCTAAGAGAAGAGTTGCTTGATTTAATAGACATAGATTGACATAGGTTAATAGGCAGAGATTGAGATAATGGATTTAAGAAGGGAGTTCCATCTCGTGTATGGAACTTCCTTCCTAAATCCATTCTCTCCATCTCATCCACTAACCACTTTAAGCCATCACTTAAAGCTTATCTAAAAAAGAAGTGGCTATGTTCCTGTACTAACCCCTCATTAATGCTCTGATACATCACAGTATACTCCAACCATATCCATCTTCTTCCCCGATGTTCAATCCTTTATTCCTACTGCCCTGTCTTAACCTTATATCTTGACATAAGTCATACTTTACAAATAGTACTAGCTATGTTCAAAGCCTATGTTTTGTTGTCAAGATGTAATAAAATTGTATTTTCTTGTGTATACTACATTTTGTTTGCTTTATACTTTATTGTGTATGTTACCAGTGACCGGAGTTCCGCTGTGGCGACCCCGAACCGGGAAAAGCCGAAAGACACAAACAAACCAGTACATGTTAAAACTGTACGAATGGCAGGAGTCGTCATTACTGGGCACATTGCAAGTGCTGGGAAGAACACTTCTGGCTGACATCAAAGATTGAAACAATACTAATTTCATGAACTTTAATTGTACTTTGACTTAGGAATGGGGTCCCTTCCCATCATGGTATTAGAAACCCACAATATTTGGAGAAATTAAAAAAAGAGCAAAACCATTATATCTTTTATTCACTAGGCTATATAAATATGGAGAGATTCCTCAATATTGGAGGCATGTCCTTGTTAAACCTGTCTTTCAGGGAAAGGGGAGTAGGACAAATCCAAAGTCATGCAGACTCTTAAGTCTACTATCATGTTGTGGAAAAATAATGGAGAAGGTAGTATTTGATAAGTTATTATCAGAATTGGAAAGGTTGGGACTTGAAACCGTATATCAGCATCCATATTTTGAAAATAGCTCTATCGCCACCTGTAACATGATGTTGTGTAACAGTATAATAGCTTTGAATGAAAGTGGCTTACAAATAGGACATGGCAAATATACAGCAACTGGACAAGTGAAGTTCTTGGTTACAGTCAGGGTGCCCAACAGGCCTCTGTCCAAGGCCCACACTTGTTTAGATAGGTCTGAAAGATGCAGTCTTTATCTGAGGTGTTCTACATTCTCTATGCGTATGACTTGAAATTGGGTAAATTGATTACGTGTGTTACAGATGGGGCATGTTTGCAAAACAGAAAATTGACCATTTGGGCACAGGAGAATATATGCTGGTAAATACATCAAAGACTAAACATATGAGGTTTGGGAGACATAAATTAAAAGGTAAATATTTAGTACAGCACACAGTGACTGAAACTGTAGGTTCATTTAAGGACGTGGGTATATGGTTAGATCCAGCTTTGAGTTTTTTTCTGTTTGTATCAACCAGTTGGTTAGTGGTAATTATAGAAATGTAGGTTGTATAAAATTAATAAAGTCTAGGAAATAAGAAATGATGAAGTAACTGTTTGTTAATTGCATTAGACCCAAACTTGAGTAAGAAAACAATCATGAGTAAACTGTAAAGAGTTCAAAGGAATATACCAAAGGCATCAATGGATGTGCAAATTTAAGTTATTATGAAAGATAAAAATATCTGAACATGTACAGTGTCTCATACAGATATTTAAGAGGAAATCTTATTCGGGTATATAGGACATTTAGAGACAAGTACCTCTAAGAATGTTTGGGGTTATCAAAAAGTAGTATACAATCGTCAGACAACCTATGTGGAAGATTCTGTAGGAATGAGAAGTGTTCTAATTGGTTTTCTAAGAGAGCAGCTGATGCATGTAACACTATCAAATTACTTTAAAGTAAGCACTAGTTTAGATAGTTTTAAGAACAGCCTGGACACTTATAGTAACAGTGGTTTAGGTATATTGCCAGGCTAGAAGGACATTAATGCCATGCTTGGAATGTATGTATGCATGTATGTATCATGACCCCTGGAATTGCTATTTAACCATAGCCTCCAAACAGTCTTTGTGCCTAATGAATGGAGAGCAGCAACAGTCAACCCTCTGCAGAAAAGTGGGCCATCTACAGGCCATGGAAACTACAGACTCGTAAGTCTCACTAGTCTCATATGCAGAGCCATGAAAAGAATTATGAAAATGATCAATGGTGATATAGGAAACCTCCAGACACTAGACCCAACAAGTTTGGTTTCGTCAACAGCAGGTCATGCGTACTCAAGCTGGTGGACTTCTTTGTGAAGGTCGCCAAAGCAATGGATGAGGACAGACCTGTTCACACTGTGTACCTTGAACTGGCCATGGCATTTGACGCAATACCCCTTTAGGGCATTGCTGGGAGACTGAAGAGATTAGATATAAACTACTGTCACCTGGTGGATAGCCAGCTGGCTCACAGACAAGACCCAGGAAGTTAGAATTGGGGAGTCCACCTCTACAGAGGCCAGTCACAAAAGAAATCCCTCAGAGATTGGTCATGGGATCACTACTTTTTGTCATTTACTTCTCTGACGTCAAGGCCAATGTCAAGGGCCTCTGACTGACCAAATCTGCAGATAATTGCTAATTAAGAGCAGTCATAGAATTCCCCACCATCACTAATGTTCTCCAGGAAGGGCTGACACAGGCAAGTAACTTGTGTCAGAGCCATGGACTAAAATAAATATGGAGAAATGCATAATAGAGTCCTTTGAAAATTCATCTACCCTGGTAACTGTCATATTGACAACACACCCCCTAAGAGTTGACCCAGTAGAGAGGGGCGAGGGGGACACGCAGACAGTAATTTAGCCTTTGACCATCATCTGTGTACAGTAGTGCAACTTATAAACAAAGGTATAGCATCTAGGTCCAAGGAGGTCACTATAAATAATATCTTTCGGCTTTTCCTGGTTAGGGATTGCCACAGGGGAACTCCGGTCTGCTAATGATTGGTAGTAGATTTTTATGGTGCTGAGTTGCCAGCCCGACGCCCAACCTTCAAAGAAGGCACACACATTCACGCACACACCTACCTGCATGTCTTTAACGTCACTTAACAACGGGGAAGACATGCAGATTCCACATAGAAGGCACTCCAGCTGAGAATCGAATGGGAGGACCTCTTGCTGTGAGGTGATGACGCTAACCACTGCACCACCAGTCCAAGGAGGTCACTGTTCCACTTTATTCAGCAATCGTCAGACCTGTCAGTCAAGTACAGCACCCCTTTGGTATGTACATAACCAGGCACATCCAACAATTGGAATGTCCACAGAGATTCCTCACTAAAAGAATACATGGCATAAGTAACATGTCCTATGCAGACTGCCTCAAAGCCCTATCCCTGTATTCTGTTTCCTACAGGTTTTTGAGGGGAAATTTGTGCTGGACATGTTGTCAGACCCTACTCTGGCTGATAGACCACCCTGCATATCTGAAAAAAACACAGCACCAGAATTACCCATTGTAAAGACTTAAACCTTTCCTGTGTTATAAACAAGACCAAATGGAGAGATGGGTATGTATCCCAGAGACTACCTTATCTCTGGAAGAGGCTCCCCATCCATGTGAACCAGAGTACCTCCCTAACCTAATTCAAGTGCAACATGGACAGTTGGATGGGCAACAGGAAATTCATCCCTGGTTTGGCAGATGTGTTTCTAATAGACACAGGTATCCGGTAAATCTTCCATCTCTCACTCCCCGGCTTGTAAATGTTTCATCTCCCAAGCCCCTGCTTACACTTATCAAGGGTAACGGAGAGCATGTCAGAGATTTCAGATGTATGGCTAGACTTAAAAAGGCTCTAATGGTCGTTGGCCTAGTGCACACCTATGACCCTATGAACACATTTTTTGTAAAATGCATCTGTTGAACATTAGTTGTGCCAAAACTGAGTAGCTAAAATGTGCAGTTTTTGTTTTTTTAGGAATCTGCACACTTAAAGGTAATACAGCGACTAGCAGTGCAAGATGCAAAGACTCCTGATAAAATGAAGCGCAGTCAATCACTTCTTGAAGATGCTCAGCTTCCCATTGAGCAGAAAAAGAGGAAAATATCAAGGAATCTACGGAACTTAGAGCAAGCTGGGCTGGTATCATCATCAACCAAATACCAAGAAGTCATAAATGAAATTGCTAAGGTATACTACATTTGATTCCTCTGGAAATAATGTTAGAGCATTATAGTAATACTTTGATTATTGAATGTATGTATTTTCTTTTTGCTTCTTGTGAATTCTGACTAGTTTGGGTTTATCACTGAGGGCTGTGTAGATAAATTTGAGGTCCACGAGACTGTAGTCTGTTAATATCAAAAGTGCTGCAGTCTCAGCAGAGTTTTTGAGCCCTCATCCCATGCTACATTAGCGAATACATTACAAAAGCATTTTTCAGCCTAAACACATTATAGTATTGCAGACCACAAGATGCTTTCAAGGAATTTTCTTAGCATAGTTATGTACTGGATGACCTTCTTTGAAATGCTGTGGTCAAAACCACTGTATGTTTTCCAATTTCGTAACTAATGATCTGATGTTGTTAATATTCGTTCACCCCTTACTGATGTGTTATCGGTTCCGTCCTTGGAACCGAGCTGGCCTCATACCAAGCTCGCTGATCTAACCAGCATATCCTATAACTGAAAAGTTCATCTCTACTTGATTCCCAAGTAGACTATTCTCTATCTGTAAAGCCTAGCACTTACTCCTACAGTACTTGCACCTTGATAAAGCACTCTTATTACAGATAGTACCCCACCAGCCTAAAACCCACTTCCCCCGGAGTCCTTTGAAAGTCTCTTTATCTACTACTTCTAGTATGTCGAGGGATCAGTTGCTAGTGTCCCCTCCACCTCAACTGGTGAACCTGGGAATATTGAGGCAATGTTACAATTGCCTCATGTACACAGACAATCCTCTCCTTCTCCCACAAAACACAAATACATGCGAGAGATGCAACTATACGGTCAAACTGGAGGCTGAGCTCTCTCAACATAGGACTGGCAAGACCAGACAGGAGGAGAAGGTAACCACACACAATACATACCCAGTCACACATAGTACCATCACAACTTCAAATCATACACATACTCACACAAAGACATACTGGGAGGCTCTGATCAAAAATTTACCAAAACAGCAGAGGCCACCAAAGCAGACACCCAAACAACTACCACCTCACGACCCAACACAAGCAACACATAGACCACACAGTCAGAGTGTCAAACAGTCACAGCCCTTAAGGCCAAACAAAATGCCAGACACACTTGTCATTGGTGATTCCATAGTCAGACACACTGACGTCCCACTCACCAGACTGAGTAAGGAGAAGGTCACAGTAAGCTGCCTGTCGGGCGCTAGAATCCGCCACATAACGCAAGCACTCAGGTCTCTCAACAGCAGGCACAAGTACGACTCAGTCATTGTCCACGCTGGCTCAGTCATTGTCCACGCTGGTGTCAACTACCTGAGACGTACCTCCTTGGACTACATGAAAAGGGACATCGAGGAGCTCTCTGATTATGTAGCCCAGGCAGGTATGACCCTGACCTTGAGCAGTATCCTACCTTCACCTAGAATGATGCCACAATACAGTGATAAGATGATCAGCTTTAATAATTGGCTTAAATTCTGGTGTCATTCAAAGGGGATCCAATGTCTGTCTGCCTGGGATGACATGCTGGACAAGCCACGCTGCTTCAAGGGACGGCTTGCACCTGTCACCCTGGGCTTCGGATATTGGCAAAGGCTCTTGCCACCCCATAGTGCCTTTTTAGGCAAGGCTCAAATTCTAAACCTACCACCCTAGAACACCAAAAGGAAAAAACTAAGGGTAATGCTGCTCAATGCCAGAAGTCTCAATCTCAAGATGCACTCGAGGCCCTTCTCAATATGGAGAACATCGATGTCTGTGCTGTGACAGAAACCTGGTTCAAGGCTCCTGAGAGCACCCCAGCACTAACAGGTTTCACCTCATATCATGCGTTCCGGCCCCAAAATCCGGACAACACCAAGAAAGGAGAAGGGGTGTCCATATTCATAAAGGACACCCACACCTCAAGGTTGGTGGCAACGCACGATGCATTGGAGACCATCCAGGTGCAATTAACCATAGGCAAGACTGCTCTGCAATTTGTAGCATGTTACAGGCCACCCTCTCAAACTCAGGAACCTCACATGGCCTTCCTGAAAACATTGGAGGGGATAAATGTATCTCCAAACACCATCATACTAGGTGACTTCAACTACCCTAATATAGACTGGGAACACTACTCAAGCCCGAACACTCTAACCCAAAGATTCCTGGAGTTCATAAACTCAAATGCCATGGAACAACTAGTCACCATCCCCACAAGAGGAGAAAACATACTTGATCTCATCATCACGGACATGGGATCAAAATGTTCAACACTGGAAGTATACCCCTCACTGGTGAGATCAGATCATAAACTAATCTCGCTGGAGGTCCTCATCCCGCCTCCACCTGAAACAAAAAAGACCACAGTGAAAAACTTCTCAAAAGCCGATTTCACACTTCTAAAAACTAGTGTGGTCTCCTTTAAGGCCCCTGAGCCAGTGGTAAACATTACTCAAACCGCTGAATCACTTACAAATGCCTTCTACCAGCACCTACAGGACTGCATGGATCAGGCAATCCCAAACAAAACTAAGACTCTCTGTACCAAAGGCAAGCGTCCAGTCTGGTGGACCCCAGCGATAAACAAGCTCTACAACAAAAGGAGGAAGCTACTACAAGATAGAGCATAATCCTTGAAAGGTAAGACACCTTTGATCATTATAAGTAAAAAACTAAGAGCTCTCATAAAATCATCCAAGGCAAATTTTGAGAGAAAAATCGCCAAGGACTCTAAAGACAATCATAAGGCCTTCTTTAGCTATGCTAGAAACCTAGGAGGAAACTCCCAGATATGCTCAGAATTAGTTCAAAATGATGTGAAAATTACTGAACCTACACACATTGCCAACAATACTGGCTGACCGGTTCAGTGCAAACTTCTCCCTCCCCTCCCCCCCAAAAGGAGAGATATCTATTCCAGAGGATTGTAGCCCCCCAAACATCTCCAACGCCCAGGTGAGAACTGCCCTCACTAAGGCAAAAAACACAGCATCCATGGGTCCGGATGGTGTCCCCGGCTGTGTGCTTCACGAACTCAACGAGGAATTAAACCCACAGTTAGGACAGCTGTTTAATCTTAGCCTCACCTCAGGATACGTACCCAAGAAGTGGCGCACGGTGACTGTGGTCCCACTTCATAAGGGCGGTGCCTCCACCGACCCTGGAAATTACCGCCCCATTAGCTTGACAAGCCTTATCTGCAAAGCCATGGAGAGGATCATAATGGAACTCATAAATAAAGACATAGGGAACTTGCAGACTTTGGATCCAACCCAGTTTGGCTTTGTCAAAGGCAGATCCTGCCTCTTAAACTTGGTTGACTTTTTCGAGACAGTCACCAAGGCCATTGATGAGGAAAGGCAGTCCATACAGCCTACCTCGACCTGGCAAAGGCCTTGACACAATACCCCACTCAGGTATCATCGAAAAACTCATCAGCTTGAATGTAAACCCATACATCACAAGATGGGTTGCAAACTGGCTAAGTGACAGAACCCACAGGGTCAGAGTTGCTGGAGCCATGTCAGACTCAAAGCCTGTCACAAGTGGTGTCCCACAGGGCTCAGTCCTGGGTCCACTCTTGTTCGGCATCTACTTTTCTGAAGTACAAGCAAACACAGGAGGGTTATGGCTGACAAAGTTTGCAGATGACTGCAAACTGGGCGCCATAGTCGAAAACACATCTGACACAGATATCCTCCAGAAGGGCCTCACAGAAATGGATAACTGGTGCCAGAGCCATGGCCTGTAGTTAAACGCCAAAAAATGCATAGTTATACCCTTCGGGAAAAACAAGGTTACCCCTAGCTACCATATAGGTGGCAATCCACTGAGCACAGAAGAAGACAACAGGGATCTGGGGACCCAGGTTGACAGTAGCCTTGCGTTTGACACTCATGTTGCTAAAGTAGTTAGGAAAACCTTCTATATCGCCCACCTGATCATGAAGGGATTCACATCTAGATCAAGGGAGGTCATCGTCCCCCTGTACTCATCACTCATTAGACCTATGATTGAGTACAATGCCCCGTTCGTAATGTATCTGACCAGACACCTGCTGCAGCTTGAAAGGCCCCAAAAGTTCCTCACCAAAAGGATAAAGGGTCTCAAAAATATGTCTTATGCTGCCTGACTGAAAGAACTCCAGCTCTATTCAGTCTCATACCGCTTGCTCAGAGGTGACCTGTGCCTGACATATAAGGCCATGTCAAACCCAGATTTGATGAATATGCTTCACCTCAAAAAATCTAGATCCCTCAGAACCACAAGGGCGGGAGACATAAACCTTGACACGGTTATAAATAGAACGTGCTGGAGGGACAGATTCATCACCCAGAGACTCCCTATGCTGTGGAACAAAATCCCGGTACATGTGAGGCAGAGCACCTCGCTGGCCTTGTTCAAGAGGAATCTTGACCAATGGATGGGAGATCGCAGATATACCCCAGGGATTACTTCAGTGTCACTGCTTGACAGAGGCACAGCAAAATAATAGGCATAGTTTTTATTCAAACTAAAGGGGTGGCGAAAGCCACATAACTATGGGCTAGACTTATAAATGCCCTTGGGCAGATAGCCTAGTATGAACCTATGAACCTAAAAACTCTTGAGCCAAGATCCTACCCAGAATGCTCTGCTCCCTGTTACCTCATATCTCGTTTGCCACGTTGCTGTACAGCCGTGTCAAGCCACTCTCTGTCAGCTAAGTGAACATTTTTTTGAAAGTTTCTCTATTGTTAGTGTTTAAAAAGTTTTCAATCACTATCTCTATACTCCTACCCTATCATAACTTTAAGACTCTCTTCCTATAGTTTTTCTTCCTTTTTATTACCCTTTTCTTACCATTGAGGTAATTCTTCATTACCATTACTGGTAACCTTTTCTCTCTCCTTACCCTTCTAGGTAGCTTTCTTAACTCCTTGGTACTGTCGTTCTTCTCCACATCATTATGTCGAGCAAGAAAAGTAGTGTTGGTTTCAAAGAATGTATGGAATGCGGACGTAAGTTACCGCTTTCTGATGGCCATGATTTATGTGACTATCACTTGAATGTCTCCCACCTTTCAGTGGATCCCCCCCTCCCCCGTGTGGGATTTGTAGAACTTTTTCGACCAGGACTATCAATGAAAGAAAGAACAAGTTAATCTTGAAAGGCCTCCTTAAAACTCCTTTCTGTAAGGCTATCTCTGGGTCGGAGGGCTCTCCCCCTCCTGCTAAACCCCGTAAGAGGCATTCGTCTTCATCCTCGAGGTCGCAAGGAGTCGACTCACAAAAAGTTAAAAATTTCGAGAGCGGCACTGCCTTCTGTGGCCCTTTCGGCCCCAGTCTCGGCACCGCCCCAGTTGATTCTTGCTCCAGCTAGGTCTCCTTTATCGCCACCAGCATTGGAGTTCCTGGTGCAGACACTCACGGTTCCGACAGTTTCATCACAGCCTTTATTGACACTGTCTCTGCAGGTACAGTCTCCTTCTGCACCATTGGTGCAAACTCCTTCGGCCTCGGGTTTCACGATACTGTTCTCTATGGTGCAGACACCTTCGGCACTGACATGCTGTTTGGTGCAGTCTTTTTTGCCACCGTCATTACCAGTGCAGACACCTTCCTTGATGGCACCGTACTCATTGGTGCAGACATTTGCCACACCGCCCTTTACGGTGCAGATACCTTCAACTTCTATGGCGTTGCCTTTGTCGGCACAGATAACCTTGACACCATTCTCCTCGGTGCAGACACAATTGGTTCTGGGCTCTGCACCACATAAACTAGCAAGGACTAAGTATTCTCCTTCCTTGGATCGGTTTGTTGGAAGCCAATGTAGCCCTTTTCTAGAAGGGCCAAAATCGCCTTCAGGTTTCTCTATGAGGTCGACCAGGAGCCTCTCAGAACAAGATGTTGTGGATTGTCAACCAGTTGCTTGTGGCCAGGGTTCTCTCTCAACTGTCTAAAGCTACGTTCCCTCTTCCAGGTGACTGTATTTTTCCATAGACTCCAATGTACACTCCTCCTTCGACTTCTATGGAAGCATCGAAGCCCCTTCCCACGACAGCAGCTTCCCTTCCTCCGACTCCAGTAGTGGACCTCACTTTGGAGCCCGAGTCGTCCTTGTGGCCCTCGGTGCACTGGGCATCGGGCTCTTCTCAGGCTAGTGGCTGTGCCGTGGGGGAGGGCATTCTTGGTTCCATGATGATTTTTTCTGTGGCACCCTCCAGGAATCCTCCTTCCCTTATGCTCCACAGCCCTCTTGAGTCTCCTGGTCTGGGGGTTGGCTCGTCAGAGCAGGGTGTGACCACGGTTCTGAGGTTGTCGTGCTCAGTTCCGGGCTCCCATTCCTTTTTGGGTGATCCAGCCTTCCAGGCCATGGAGAGGTGCTTGTCTCCACTGGCAAACCCCCCATGTTGGAGTCCCCCCCCCTCTGTGTTGCAACTGTTGCAAGCCACAACCACTGGACACCGGGCACAAGGGCCTCAGGCATTTCCCCCTCAGGAGACCCCCCCCTGTGCAATCTTCCCCAGAGCTCCCTACTGAGGAAGTCCCTCGGAAGGTTTCTTGCAAGAGGAAGCACATGGACTCCACTGAGGAGTCTTTGACCGAAGATACGGACTTTGATGACAGGGGAGCATCCCCACGGTCACCCTTTGATGAGTTGTCCTTTGGTGACATCCTTGAGATCCTAAGACTGAGGGGTGACTGGAAGTCCTCCAGGCCTTCCTCAGAGGAATCCGTATACCTACAAGGTGCCTGGCCGCCTACCCTCCTGGGTTACCCTGACAGCTGATGAGCTTATCCAGCTCATCGCCCAGCGTGCATGGAAGGCTCCTGACACCCTGGAAACTATACCGTGGAGGCCTAACAAGATCTCATCACCCCCAGCTGAGCATCCCCATTGGTAAAAAAAGGTCTTCCAGTAGATGCCATGGTGGTGGCGGCTGCAACCAAAAAAGACTTGGCAGAAGAGAGCCAGACTGTCCATCCAGCCAACAAGGAGCCCCGGGCGATAGACTCAGGAAGCGTGTGTTTGCTTCATCGACCTTCGCAGTAAGGTCCTTGAACTTGGCACAGTTTACAAGGCTCCATATGAACCTTATCAACCATCTCTCTGAAACCCTGGCAGGAGCTGTTTCTGATGAGGTCCGAGACAACGTAGCTTCTCAGATAGCGACCCTAGAATCCATATCCAATTCTTCCATGCACCTTATTTCACACGCAACAGAAGGAGCGGCTAGAGCGGCAGGTGCAGATATAGTCACGAGATGACATACCTGGATGCACCTTTGCGACTTTGCAGACTCGTTTAAGGCTTCCTTTATGAATGCCCCCATCAAGGCCACTTCATTGTTTGGCCCTAAGGTTAAAGATATGCTGGCAAGATGCGAACAAGATGGCAAGACCCTGTCTGCCATTGATGTCTGACAGTCCACTCCTCAACTATTCTACTCCAGAAATCAGAGGAGTGGGAAGATGTGGCACAGAAAATCACAGGGCTCTTTCAGTGATGCGCGTGCCAAGTTCTCCCCTAAAGGCAGAGGGGGAAACTCCAATGGAAAACACCCCTTTGGGGGCAGGGGAGGTCCACAAAACTGGGGTTCCAGAGATTCTTTCTCTGGGCAACCCTACCAGTGCTCGTGAAACGTTGCTTGACTGCTCACCTCTGGAATCGGTTGGGAGTCGTTTTTCCTTGTAGCCCACTGCCTGGTGAAACATAACCACCGATTCTTGGGTACAATGAATAATATCCAATGGCTATCGCATCCACTTCCATCTCTGTCCCACCTCATCCAGAGACTTACCCGATGTCCCACCCAATCAAAGGGAAGCAGCAGCACATGAAATCCGAAAACTGCTCCAAAAAAAAGTCATCCAAATGGTCTCCTCAAACCAGGTAGAATCTGGTTTTTACTCAAGGTTCTTTTTAGTGCCAAAAAAGACAGGGGACTGGAGACCAATTCTGGATCTCAGCACACTGAACAAATTTGTAAAAATAGAGAAATTCCTCATGGTCACAGTTCCATCTATTCTTCCTCTTCTGGAAGAAGACGATTGGATGTGCTCTGTAGATCTTCAAGATGCATATTACCATATAAAAATGGACAAGGGCTCAAGAAGATACCCCCGCTTCCGCATAGGAGCCAGTCACTAACAGTTTAGAGCACTGCACTTTAGTCTCTCTACAGCCCCCAGAGTGTTCACCAAATGCATGGCAGTGGTCATCGCTCACCTGCGACTTCAAGGATTCCAGGCATTTCCATACCTAGACTGGCTCCTCACCGCCCCCACCAAGCATCTACTGGAAGAAGCCCTAGACTACACTGTTCTCACAGCACAATGCCTGGGAATCACTATAAACTGGGAGAAGTCCAACACAACCCCAACACAATCTTTAGAATTTGTCAGAGTTCTGTTGGATGCAAGGAGTTGCACAGCATCTCTTCTGGGTCACAGACTTCAAAAAATAAGACAATAGGTTCAGCCGCTACTCTGTCACCACAAATCATCTGCTTGGTCCATACTCCAACTCTTGAGGTCAATGGCAGCCTTGATCACCATTGTTCCTCTAGCCAGATTCCACATGAGACTTCTCTAGTGGTTACTTCTCACTCAGTGGTACCCTTTACAAAATCCTTTGTCCTTTCAGATAAGTGTAACTCAGAGATGCAAGCAAGATTTTCTCTGGTGTACTTCCTGAAATCCCCAACAATGGTATCGCCCCTTCAGCCCCCATCAGCCGAAAGTCATGGTGACAACGGACGCCTCCCTGATGGGGTGGGGGTGGGGCTATGTCAGTGAACCTCATTCCAAGGCACTTGGTTGTGGAGACACGAGGCCCATTTGCATATCAGTGTACTGGAACTGGGGGCTGTGCTATTAGCATTGCAAGCATTCCACTCCTTCCTTCCGTCACGGACTATTACAATCCAATCAGACAACATGTTAGTGGTCTGGTACATCAGCAAGCAAGGGGGCACCAGATCTTATCCGTTATGCCAGGAGGCCTTGAGAATATGGCAATGGCGATAGCTTCCAAAAGCTTTCTAGTTGCAACACACATTCCCGGGAGCTCCAACGTTATTGCGGACAAATTGAGCAAGGGCATTCTGCAACCTCACGAGTGGTCCCTCAACCCTGTGATAGTGGCAAGAATTTTCAACCACTGGGGCTAACCTTGCTGCAACCTGTTTGCCTCCCCAACCAACTACAAGTGCAGCAACTACTTTGCCCTGATCCCCCTCGGGGACAGTCACCAAGAAAAATCTCTAGTCGACGCTTGACCCTCGGGTCTGCTTTATGCTTATCCTCCTCTTCCCCTCATCTCTCAATTTCTGTAGAAAGCATGGTAGTTGAAGAGCAAAGTGATCCTCATTGCTCCATATTGGCCTTGACAAGTTTGGTTCCCCTTCCTCTTGCCTTACCTGCCAGATCGACCATGGATCCAACATTAATCTCCCATCTGCAGGGTCTGACTCACCCCAATCTAACAAGCCTGAAGCTGACAGCTTGGTTTCTGCACTTCCTATGATTGCCAGGCAGGATAGCCTTTCTTCCCCAGTTTGCAATATTCTTATCGCATCTCATAAATCATCCACCAGGCTAATCTATCTCAGAAAATGGAAAAGGTTTTCATTACGGTCAGCGAATAAACAATTGAACCCCTCGTCAGCCCCAGTTTTGGTGGTTTTAGATTACTTATCACACCTTTTTCAATCTGGGGTGTTTAGCTGCCATTTCTAATTTCCACATTGGTTTTCAGGACTTTTCACTCATGTCACATAGACTCTGTAAGACTTTCTTGAAGGGTGTTTTTCACCTAAAACCTCTCTTTAGAGAATCAGTCCAACCTTGGGATTTGGCCTTGGTTCTTCAAGCCCTAACAGCTACCCCCTTTGAACCTGTGTCTTCATGTGATTTAAAGTACCTCTCTTGGAAAACTTTGTTTCTGGTTGCAATCACATCGGCCAGACGTTTGTTAGAACTTCAAGCCTTGTGCATCAAACGTCCCTACCTTATTTTCCATAAGGATAGAGTATCACTGAGAACTAATTCTTCCTTTTTACCGAAAGTAGTGTCAGAGCAGACTATCAACCAGTCTACTGAACTTCCCAGTATTTTTTCCTAATCATTCCAACAAGGGAGAGTATTGCCTGCATTTCCTGGATGTTCACAGGCAAATACGATTTTATCTAGACAGAACAAAATCTACCCGTAAATCAGATCAACTATTTCTGGCCTTTTCTGGACCAAGGCTAGGTCATCCGGTCTCAAAAGTTACACTGGCGTGGTTGAGAAATTGCAGTACCTTTATCTACAACAAGAACATCATCACCATGCCTCACAGAGTGAAAGCCCATTCTACAAAGGTCTATGGCAACTTCAGCAGCTTTCCAGGCTAGGGCTTCCCTAAGTGATATTTGTTCAGCTGAAGCATGGCCCAAACCCCATATCTTTATCCTTCATTACAAATTGGATTTGGCCTCCAGAGGTTGAGCTTCTTTTGGTTCCATGGTGCTCAGGAATGTCCTTCCATGAGGGCCACCCAGGGATACAAGTAGCTGGGGACACTGTCCCATCAGTAAGGAGTGAACGAAGATTAACAACATCAGATAAAGAAGTTATGTCTTACCATAACATTCCGTGTCTGTTGTTGATCTTCATTCATTACTCCCCACCCTCCGTCTCCCTCCAGAGGTTCCTGGTTGATCTCATATACTCCTTTTTTTATTGTAGGTCTGTTATGACCAGAGGTAGCCTCTAATTTTGTCTATCAACTTGCAAACTCGATCTGAGGTAACAGGGAGTAGAGCATTATGGGTAGGATATTGGCTCGAGAGTTTTTGGCTGACGCGAGCTTGGTATGAGGCCAGCTTGGTTCCGAGGACGGAACTGATAACCCATCAGTAATGAATGAATGAAAATCAACAACACGGAACGTTATGGCAAGACATAACTTCGTTTTACAGCTGTATAGTTCATTGCAGCCTTAAAGTAGAATAAATGTGGGATACAAAGGTCTTTTTAATTTAATTTTATTTATTTGTCTGTTTCTTTATTATTGGAGGGACAACTTTCTGCCCCAAAGTTGTGTTTGGAAATTATCCATTGGAAATGCATTTCATTAATCTGTAGTATGACCATTCATGGAAGTGCTTCAGTTTCATCAGCCCTGTAATTTAGTGGTTGAGATGCTACATAGCATGGGAAAGTGTTGTTATTTTGAGCATTTGTATGTTTGTACTCTGTGATCTTCATTTAAAAACTACTGCTGCTCATGGTTCACTATTATTTAATAATGTTTTTGGTTGTATAGTGATTGACATATTTCAAAGGTTTAGCAGCTAAAGCTTTGCAATATATGCATTTGTAATGTAAACTGTTTATGTTGTATAAACTGTTCTCTGTTCCATATACAAATTGATGTATGAGAACATAGTGTCACTTTATTATCCAAGGTTATCTGTTTTTATTGTTTTAGAGTAATAGGTTAATTTAGAATTCACTGAGCTGCATTCTAACTAAGCGCTTGATAATATGTATTTTGCAAAAATGCACATTGCTAAAATGTATCTGGTTCTCCAATATTGGTGAGATGTTCTTCCTTTGTCAAGATTAGGCAGCCATTTCAGCATGCTTGCCTGTGAATTCCCTTCTTTCAGTGCACTTCTGCGTCAAGATGTTTTGAAAATGGGGTTTGCATACACATCCACCTAGGAAGCAGGTGGCTTCTCCTTCTGATCTTAATTTTGTTTTGGAAAAATGAACTGTTGCTGCATTTGACACAGGTCATCAGGCTAATTTGAGGGGATGTCCTTTTTATATCACTGTTGCAGCATTCTTAACCTTAGGGACCTCCTGCCAAGGATAGTTCAATGTACGGCCAGTATACCAAAGCCTTTTTTATTTATTTGACATCTGGTTCTTGGGATAGTCCTTTAGATCTTGTATGTGCTGCATGGCACATGTATGCTCCCTGCACAGGATGTAGGACATAAAAGTGACATACGGACTCAATTCCCAAAACTTCTTTGCCGCCAGTCTGAACTCCATCATCATTCGTCAGTCTGAATATCCTTTGTTGTGTTGAGTACCTAGCTGTAAGATAAGTGCCCCATTGGGCTCTTTTTACTTTTTTTTTTATTTTGTCGGTCTTGTTTTCCTTTGGTTACCTGGAGATCATGTCATCCAAGAAGGGACAATGTTAGTGTGAGACGCAGATTCCCCAGAAGGAGGGACAGTGCCTTTTTTGTTTGTGTATTTCCAACGACCATACCTCCTGTAATATTTGTAAGGCAATTGTGCCTAAGACTTTTAGACCTGGTTGTCTTACTTGGCTATCTATCTCAAGAACCAAAGGCTTAAACAGCCCAGGGTAGCATGGCAGAATCCATTAACCCCAATGTACTTCCATTCAGCAAGAAGACGGACAGTAAATCATGGCGGCAGTATTTGGCTGTCCATCCTCTACCAGATGTTTCTCTAGAAGCAGGTGATAGCTCTGTAGGCTGTTAGGTGTCTGCTTCGGATTCCTGTGCCTCGTCCCTATCTGAGGCCAGCATGGATCTTTCCTTTCGCACACCCTCTGTGGCTTTTCAGGTATCTGCTACGGACATCAAGGGGGAACTGTGGTGAGCCCTAGAGGGATTCCATAGATTCTGATTAGAGAAGAGGTTCTGGTTACACTTATTTAATTCTGTCAGAGTTGGGAACCTCTGGTGTTTGTTAGGGCTAACATCCCTACCAAGAAAAAACAGAAGACTAAACATGCTTCTGTACATCCTAAGGACCCTTAAAGGGATGGCAGGAGTTTACTCAGGGCCTGTTTAATGCCTTAATGGCCCTAAAACCTTACCAAGGGGTTTCTGTGCTAAGCCCCCCTTAGATTTGAACTCCTTCCAAAAGGCCTAGGGAACCTGATTCCTCGGATAAGGATTTGGAGTTTGATGAAGGGTCCTTGTCTTACTCTTTGCAGATGCCTTCCCCGTTGGTTTATGGCTCTGATGAAGAGGAGTCCATCAGCCCTGAGTCTCCTTTGGAGGAGTTATCTTTTGGGGAGACAGTAGCTAGAATGATGGAATACTTTTAAGTGGGATTCTTCTCAGGTGTCTGATACCAGAAAAAGTATTATGAGTTGCTTCAGACTCCTGATTCTCAGACCTGCTCCAAAGAAACCTGATAGGTTCTGTAAGGTTCCTTTGGATTGTCAATTCCTACTTAACTGTCCTCCTTCTGATCCTGCTGTGGCGTCAGTCTCCTCTGACAAGCCTTGTAAGCTTTTGCCATCATCCAAGCTTCTACCTTCAGATAATGACAGTATGGCCATGGAGAGGATTGGAAAAAAGAACTGTACTATTTCTACTTGGGCCTCTAAGGCCATCAGTTACCAGACCCACATGACTAGGTATGCCCTGGCCTTGATTGCCCGGGCTTATCAGATTATTTTGACCTCTCTGATTTTGAAGGAAATTCTCCTGCTCTATTTTGGGTCCTACCTGTCAGGTGGCTTGCCACTCTATAAAGTGCAGCTAAGATCCAGAGCTGCTGCCTTTGGGTCTGTAATGAAGCATTACTTTCAGCTTCACCTGCAGTCATGACCTGAAGACATTAAGGACAAGTTGTTGGGTGCTCCTTTGGATAATAAAAATGTCTTTGAGAGTGCCGTTGCTGCTATGTTTGTCTCTTCAAGAAAAAGTTAAAGCCTTGCAGGTCCTTAAATGTATTTTTGTGTCCCCTAGCCCTAAGTTCCAGATGAACTATCCTACTAAGTCTATTTTTGTTTGCAGACAGACTCATCAGGCCACTAAAGACAGGAAGGGTGATAGACAAGCTCCTCCTACTAAGTCTTCTCAGATTCCTGTAGCCCAGAAGCCTCCATTGTCTGACAAGGCTGCTTCTCTTTGACATTTTGCCCTCCCTAATCCTCAGCCAGGTTCCCTTATCCCTTCAACTCTCCCTCTGTCTTCCAAACTGACAACTCATCGCATCAGATTCTTGGGTTCAGTCCATCATCCATCAGGGTTACTTCATGATGTGGAAGTCCCTCCCTCCTTTTTCAGGGATACCTTAACCTTCTCAAGAGCAGCTTTCTCATTTCTTAGAGGTTCTTGGGTCCCTGGCAGACCAGGAAAGTATTCAGCCTTTCCCTCCTTCCCAAGTAGGAAAAGGATTTTACTCCAGAATGTTCCTAGTTCCTCTAATGGAGGGCTCTTGGAGGCCTATTCCCTCTTGCCAGACTGTATATGTGGAAGCTTCAGTGGTACCTCAAGTCAGTTTGGCTTCAGCATTGCCACCCTCTGGATTCCAGAGTGCCTCTCCTTCCTTGTTTCAAGCAGGAATTTGAGTGGTGGATTCAGCAACTTACCCTCATCCCAGGCCTGCCCTTTCAGCTTCCAGTTCCTTTTTAATAACTGTTCACAGATGCCTCAGACATGGGTTTGGGGGGATTATCTTCTTTACTGGCTGGCTCTTCAGGCTTGGGATCTGGCTATCTGTTCTGAACTAACTCTTAAGGCAGTGTAGATTCCTTCAGAGCACAATCAAGTGGAAGACTGAGCATGTCTAAAATACAGGCTCACAAATGGATGCTTCACAGAGACATGATTCTGGACATAGTCCATTGGTGGGGAATTCTCAGGTAGATTTTTGCGCCTCCTCTGAACAGGCAGATCCTTGTTTTCTGTTCCAAAATACCATGCTATCCAGCATGAAAACAAATGCCCTTTCTTTTCCTTGGAAGAGAATGTTTATCTAAGCCTACCCTCCCATTCCTGTACTTCCAAGAGTCCTACAGAAGATTCAGCTGGACTCCCGAAAAATCATCTAGTGATCTCTTTTGCCCAAGACCGCACTGATTTCCCTCTTAATGCATCTGGCCAACGGAAATCACCTCAAGTAACCTTGCTGGTTAGACCTCCTCACACAAGACAAGGGGTCACTCATCCAGCCTTACTTGCCTACTCTTCAGTTGACATTGTGGATGATAAGGTTTTGATCCTTTTTAGGCATCTCTTTCCTGATGACGTGCTCAAGGTTTTACAGTAGGCAAGAAAACCTGCGACTAGAAAGTCATGTATGTCCAATTTGAAAAGATTTCCTGTCTGGTGCCATGCTCATAGCCCAAACCCTTTTTCAGTGGGGGGGTCCCTCTGGTCCTCTCCTATTTGTGTGAATTGCTCCAGTCTGACTTGGCCTATGCTTCTGTGAAGGCCCATTTGTCAGTTATTTCTGACTGTCTGCCCTTTAATCTTCATTTTGCTTCTCATTTTGATGTCAAACAGTTTCTTAAAGGCTTCATCAGTTCATAGGTAGTTACTGGAGTATCAGCCCGAGGGCCTACGTAAGCCTAGCCAACAAGGTTCCCTGGCTTACGCCACCCAAGAAAGCTATTTTCCTGTGTCACTCTCAAGCAGAGACATAGAAGTGATCCCCGGGGTGTATTTCCTATTTCCCATCCACTCATCAAGATTTTTCTTGAAGAGTGCTAATGAAGAACTTTGCTTGACATAGATGGGTAGCCTGTTCCAGAGTATGGGAAGTCTCTGGGAATGGAATCTATCCCTTCAGCATGTCCTGTTTATTGTGGTGACAAGGTTTAGGTCCCTAGAGCATGTAGCTCGGAGGGATTGGGATTTCTTTAGGTGTAGCATGTCCAACAGCTCTGGGTTTGACATAGCTTTATATGTTAGGCAGAGTTCACCTCGGAGAAGGCGATATGCTACGGAGTAAAGCTGGAGTTTTTTGAGTACGGTCAGTGTAGGGCATTTGTTTGAGGCCAGTAATCCTCTTTGTGAGGTACTTCTGTGGCCTTTCCAGCTGCTGCAGATGTCTTGTGAGGTACATTCCAAAAGAGGCATTGTACTCTATAATGGGTCTAATGAGTGTCGAGTAGAGG
Source organism: Protopterus annectens (assembly GCF_019279795.1). Classification (NCBI taxonomy): domain Eukaryota; kingdom Metazoa; phylum Chordata; order Ceratodontiformes; family Protopteridae; genus Protopterus; species Protopterus annectens. The sequence continues at coordinate 483,895,541 of NC_056730.1, forward strand.
GGAACAATGACCTCTTTTTTCCTGGATGAGAACCATTTTATGATGAGTTGTGCCACGTAGAAGGACTTCCTGACTACTGTGGCAATGTGACTATTAAAGAAGAGACTACTATCCACCTGGGTCCCAAGGTCTCATCACACATTCGGTGTTAAGTAGATTGCTGCCTGTGTGGTAGTTCATGGGTGTAGAGTTTTTACCAAAGGGGATGACACTGCACTGCTTGGCACTGAGCATGAAGCCATGGCTCTGACATCAGGCATCTGTCTCAGCAGGCATCTGTCTCAGCAAGGCCCTTCTGTAGAATGCCCACATCATTTGGGGACTTGACTATGGCTCCTAGTTTGCAGTCATCTGGGAACTTCATTAGCCAGAGGCCTTCTGTGTTAGCCTGTACTTCAGAGAAGTTGATACCAAACAGGAGTGGTGCCAGGATGGAACCCTGTGGTACTCCACTTGATACTGCTTTGAGGTCAGATTTGGAGTCTGCAACTTTTACAGTGTGGGTTATGTCACTGAGCCAGTTGGCAACCCATCTTGTGACATAGGGATTTATACCTAGTTTAGCTATAATTCCAGAATGGGGGATGGTGTCGAAGGCCTTGGCGAGGTCAAGATAGGCTGTGTGAACCACCTTACCCTCATCTACGGCTTTGGTGACTGCCTCAAAGAAGTCGATCAGGTTCAGGAGGCATGATATGCCTTTCACAAACCCGAACTGAGGGGGATCCAGAGTTTGGCAGTTACCAATGTCTTTGTTTATGAGTTCCATGATGATACGTTCCATGGCCTTGCAGACCAGGCTCGTCAGGCTAATAGGTCAATAGTTCCCAGGATCAGTGGTGGCTCCCCCTTTGTGGAGTGGGATAATTGTTGCTGTGCGCCATTCAGTGGGCACAAAGCCTGATGCGAGGCTATTGTTGAACATGGTGCTTAAGTGGGGAGCCAGTTTGTTCTGAAGTTTGTGTAAAACGCAGCCTAGGATGTCGTCCGGTCCCATGGATGCTGTGTTTTTGGCTTTAGAGAGTGCATCTTTTACCTGCGTAGTTGTGATTACAGGGACTCTGCATTCTTCATGTATAAATATGGGCCCTTTAGGGGTTGAGGGGGGGGTAAAGTTAGCACTGAACCTGTCTGCCAGGATGATGGCAATATCAGTTGGTTCTGTAATTTTCGTGCCGTTGTGCTGCAACTCAGTGCAGATCTGGGTGTTGCCATCGAGATTCTTGACATAGCTATAGAATGCTTTGTGGTTGTCTTTAGAATTAGTGGCAATTTTGTTTTCGTAGCTAACTTTAGAGGATATTATAAGGGATCTCGGCTTCTTACTAAGGCTGACCAGGGAGCTCCTCCACTCATGGGATTTTACTCTCTTTTGCAACAGTTTCTTCCTTCTGTTGTACAGTTTGTTTATGGCAGGGGACCACCAGATTGGCTTTCTTTTTTTGGAGGATAATGTCTTGGTTCTCTTTGGGATAGCACGATCCATGCACTCGTGTAAGTGCATGGATACTGCCCTGCACTGCAAGTTGTTGTCCCTGGTGGGAGTGTGGCTAAGTTGATCTGGGGCATTGGAGTTTATGAATTCCAGAAAGCATTGAGCTAAGGAGTTGGTACACGAGTAGTTTTCCCAGTTAATGGTGGGGTAGTTGAAGTCACCCATCATTAGGGTGTTTGGTTGAACCCTAATATTTTCCAGCACATCAAGAAAAGAGTTGTGGGAATCTGGATCATGGTGGGGCATCTATAGCAAGCTACAATTTGGATTGCAGTTTGCCCAGAGTTAGTTGCACTTGGATAACCTCGGATGCATTATGCTGAGCAACTAGCCTGGAGGTGTGGCTATCCTTTATGAATATGGACACACCTCCACCTTTGGTGTTTCGGTCCAGGTTACATGGCCGAAAAGTGTGGTATGAGTTATAGCCTGGTAGTGCAGGGGTGCTCTCTGGAGCCTTGAACCAGGTCTCAGTCACTGCACAGATATCAGTGTTCTCCATTTTAAGGAGTGCCTCGAGTGAGTGCATTTTGAGATAGTTCAAGCATTGAGTAGCATTACCCTCAGTTTTTGCTTGCCTATTCCTGTTGTGAATGTATCATTTGAACCTTGCCTAAAAAAGGCACTATAGGGGCAGCAAGAGCCTTAGCCAGTATCCGCACTTGCAGTGCACTGCACCGCAGTATTCATGCATCTTAGGCCCCCAAGAAGCCTATTCCTCCTGCTTAGGACTGTAATTTTGCTTTGTAAAAAAAAATTGACCCAGGTTCCTTTTGAGCCTGCAGTTTCAGCTTCTCTGCAACAGTGTACCTGGACGACTGTCTTGTTTCTTTGCTCTTGCTTCTGCTTGGAAGATTTCTGAGCTTGAGCCCATTATGGCCATTTCTCCTATTTTGCTTTTTCATATAGATATGGTGTCTCTTTGTACTAATCCTTTTATGCCCAGGGTTGTTAATGAGTTGGCCTTAAATCAGGCAGTATAACTTACTTCCTTTTATCCTTCTTCACAGTCTGCTAATGAGAGGGTCCTGCTTACTTTGGATTTGCACAGACAGCTCAGGTGGTGTTTGGATAAAATCAAGACCAGTCATACATCTGACCATCTTTTTGTTTGTTTTCATCCCAGGACTTTGGGTTTAGCTGTTTCCAAGCAAACCATCTCCTCCTGGATTTCCAAGGCAATTTCCTTTTGTTATTCTTTTCATGGCAAGTGTCTTTCTACTTCATTTAGAGCTCATTCCACCAAGGCTGTTGCTGCTTCTGGTGTTTTTTTCAAGGGTTTGGACACAAATTCCATCCTGGAAGCTGCTAATTGCTCCTCAGTGTATACCTTTACTAAGCATTATAAACTGAATATGGTTTCTAGAACCAGGGCAGGTTTTGTTAGGGCCATCCGGCATGGGTCTGTTGAGGGCTCTTCCCAGCTTCCCACTCGTTTTTTTGAGCCTTTGTACTGTCCCTAAGGTGAAGAATACTGCAACAGTGAAGTTGTGTAAACTCTTACCATAACAGTTCCTCTTCACTGTTGCAGTGTTTGGCCCCTCACTCCATCCCCCTGTCTTTTGGGTTTTGATTTAGTTACACTCCTGGCTGAGGCTACCCCTTTACCTTCTGAATTTTCTCCAGTTAGATTTGCATAGCGTCCTTTTTGCCCTATGGTAACTCTTCTCTGTTGGGGCAATTTAATTCTTTTTTAGCCCTATGTCCTGTGTGAAGAACATACATGTGATGTCTGGCGGACCCGAGCTCTAAATAGGCTTGCCACCCCTTCGGTTTTTTTCCAGACTATCAGGAAATCAAACTGATTCTCCGGTAGTCCGGAAAACACTGTACAAACTCCGGTATTCTGTTTCAAAAAGGAAACAGACTATCGGAGTTGTAAATCGGCTGATTTACTATGCTTTTCTTACAGAAAAGCATAGCAAATCAGCCAAAAGCAGGCGGCGGGAGCGAAAAAAGAGGGCGTTCCCGTTGATCGGCTGATTTACTATGCTTTTCTTACAGAAAAGCATAGCAAATCAGCCAAAAGCAGGCGGCGGGAACGAAAAAAGAGGGCGTTCCCGTTGAGTGATGCTGTCGTGACATCACAAAATGGGCGGTATGTTGGCGGTAGAGGGGGTGGGGTGGGCGGGGTTACTGGTGACGCGAGGGGCGTGGCGTGGCTCCGGTTTTAGCCGTGAACGAAGGTGGCAACCCTAGCTCTAAAGGCTTTGGTATACTGGCTGGACATTGGACTATGCTTGGCAGGAGATCCCCAAGTTTATGAATACTGCAACAGTGAAGAGAAGGATATCTCCTGTTATGGTAAGATTTTACACAACTGTACTTTTTTAAAATGGAAAACAGTTTTGGTGATTGCTCAGGACTTCAGCAAGAAGTGAGTTGCAAGTTCTTATGTTGGGTCAAACTTATCTAAATTTTCACAAAGATAGAGGTTATTTGACCATGAATTCTTCATTTATGTTTAAAGTGGTATTCAAGTTTAATTTGAATCAAATTGTCCATCTCTCTTGTCTTATTTCCTGAACCTAAGAATTTGGGAGAAACGATTCTTCATACTCTGGATGTCCACAAATTAGATACTTTCTCTTAAACTTTCAGAAGTTATAATCAGTTATTTATTTCTTATGAAGTTAAGTAAAAAAGACAACAGGTTAAAACAAAAGGTGCTTCAACAAAGTATTACTATAAGGGTGTGCACACATATGAAACCAGCTTATTGTACATTTTTTATTTGATATATTTTTCCCCTAACAGATTTGTTTGTTTTTCAGTTGAATTGTACAGGTTATAGGTCACATTAAAGGTGGGAATGATTTATTGTTGTCTCATTTTTTATATCACAAAAACCTGGCATTTTAACAGGGGTGTATACACTTTTTATGTCCACTGTATATTACTATATATCTTATAACTTAAGCAACATTACATAAACAAGAAACATCTTTACCAAACAATCACTTACATAGTCAGTCATACATTTATATAAATGAAAATCCGCACCTACACAATCCTAGTTGGAAGCATTTTATATTACAAACCATACTGACACACTCCTAGTTGCAAACATTATACCTCACTTATTTACCCAGTCATTTTCATTCAAACAATACATTACTTAAGTCCTACCTTCTTTTAAACCTCATTCTTTCTTTGTATATATTGTTTCTACAATATCATTTTTTCCTATGTCCCAGTTGTTTTGCCTCTGTTAACTATATTCACTGATAGTATAGTTGGTTTTGATTTTAATTTCCATTTTCTAGCAATTGCTTTTTTGGCAGCCACCATAATTAGACACAGCAAGGCCTTACCATGTCTAGGCAGTTGAAATACTGTATTATAGCTCAGAAAAATCATCCTCTTCATCACACCAATCTGCCCGATCCTGCAGGTAATCCATGTGTGAGTACATAATTTACCGTTAATGCCTTTGTTTTAGCTTCATTAATTTTGTATCCCGAGAAGATTTGAAACGGTCTCAAAATGTACCACAGCATTATAATGTCTTTCTGGTTTTGCCAGGTATAAAATAGTATCATCTGCAAATAGAGAAAGCTTTTCTTGACTACCATACCAATTATATCCTTGAATTTCGGTGTCCCTAATTTTCTTTGCCAATGGTTCTAAATATAATGCACATAACAAAGGAGAAAGGACACCCCTGCCTGGTTTCTCTTCTCAATCAGAAATTATCAGAGAGGACCTCACTTTGATTTTCACCTCCAGTCCCTCATATATCCTCCTAATCAGCCTTATAATTTGTTTAGGAAATGCAAATGCTTCTATTGCTCTGCTCATAAAGTCCAGGCTAACACTGGCAAATACTTTCTTTGCGTCAAGACCAAACAACAATGGTATTGTCTTGCATTCTGCTTCCCTCTGGATCATCAATGTTCTTTTAATGTTGTCTCCACAAAACCACATTAATCCATATCTATCAATTTTGGGATTACTTTTGCCATTCATTTATTCATTATAGACATGAACACTGTAATCATGGTTTAGTATTGAAGTAAGTCTGTATAAAGCTGGCTCTGATTGATCTGTACCCTCTTTAGGTATTACAGCTACCACTGCTTTCTTCCTGGATATTGGTACTTCTCTTCTTAAAGTACTGTTTAAACCTTCCAGATCTTTGTCAGTTTTTCCCTCCTAGCTTCCAAACTTCCTCAGGAATACCTTCTATTCCTGTGGACTTTCCTGTAGATTGGTTATACATCACAATTTTTATCTAATCTCCTCCTACCTTAACCATTAGTAATTGAGCCTCATGCATATTTAATTTTTTATAAACATTTCCAGTTGTATCTTTTCTTGATTTCCATATTTCTCTGCTTTATACAAACTTTCATAGAATTTCCAAAATATTTCTATTACCTCTACAGGATCTCTTGTTACCTTCCTTGTTGTAGGCACCCTAAGCTTGGCAACAACCCTTTCTACTTTCTGTTGCCTGAGTTATTGTGCTAAAAGTTTTTGTGCTCTAGTGTTGTTATCAAAAGACAGTTGCTAAACAGCAGTCTTTCTAAACCTGTTATTGAGGTAATCCCTTATTTTCTGCTTGGTATTTTGCAGTTGATCCTCTCCTTGTTCTGTGAGATTCCCCCTATTCTGCAATACTTTAACATTTGACAGTCCCTATAAATAATTATTGTTACTTCTTAATCATAGCTCCCTCTCCCTTTCTTTTATTTTCACAATTTTTAAGTCCACCTTAATTTTATCCCATTCCCTAGCTATATTTTCAAAAGTAATGTTTTCCTCTCGACTAGCTCCTGAATAATCTCCACTACCCATTCCTTAAATTCCGGTCTTTTCAACAGATAGGTGGGAAAGCACCAGTGTCTCATTTTTATTTCATCACCCTGTGTTTTATTTGAGTTATTATTGGCGCATGATCTGAAATAGTTATTGGGAGCTATCAAGGCCTTCAATTAAATGCACATTTTCCTATGAAATGTAAATTCTGTCTAGCCTAGGCCATGGTTTATATCTTGGGGAATAGTATGTAATTTCACTTCAAACTCCTATTACTGAATACACATCTTCCATGCCAAATATTTTCATAAATTACTTTAAAAATCTACCCTCCTGTGTTTATACGTTTTGGCCCCCCAGATACATCTGCATGCTGTATGTCAAATTCTGGTTCCTACCTGTAAGTAATATTCCTTGCTGAAAGCTGATTATTTCTTCCTCGTCTGTTACTATTGGAGCTCCTCTTGCATTTAATACAAGTACTCCTCTTTTCCTTTGAATAACCATCCTGAAAACCTTTTGTTTATCAAATTCACATGTTCAGTTCTTCTCAAGTGCGTTTCCTGTAACATAACTGTTTGCACTCAACATTTTTTAATGTTGTTCACTATTCTTTCTTTTTTTGTATTTATCTGAGAGACCATTGACATCTAAAGACATTACAGAAAGCATCATTGTATTAAAAAGTTATTATTCCCACCTTTTATGTACAGCACATTTTTTCTTCAGTGTTTAGTTCCAGCTTTTGTGTTACTTGCATACACTGTTTTGCAATAGTTTTTTTTGTCATATCCATTTGAGCCTGTTACATCTTACAAAACATTTTGTTTTATTGAAATCCCTCAAATAAACAACCCCCAATACTCCCCTAAAACCTATTAGTTTAATACCAACACATAAAACTATGTACATCTTTAGATATTGAAGTTTTACCGTCCTAATAGGGATAAATGTCCCATACGGACAAACACACTGATTATCTTGAGTTAACTTGAAAGAAAGGTTATACATGTTGAACAAGAAGAGAGAGAGAAGGGAGAAAGGGAAAAAAAAAACAGCAGCATTTATTTACTGGCCCCATTACACTTAAAAATAACTGCGAAAACTTTACTTTATAGCATGGAAAGAAAACCACATACCACAAAAATAGCACTATTAAAAAAAAGTTTTATTTACTTAGCGTTAACTTTCTCTTACTTAGCGTTAACTTTCTCCTTTCTGTCTCCCTCGACAAAGCATTTTTCTGAACATTAATGACATGAAGTAGGACATATAATTCAGAGTCCCCCACAAGTCTAACAGATTCTGAAAAAACTCCATGTTTTCAGAGTTTCTTGTTCTGTCATATTTCGCAAATTATTGTATTGTAATTCCACATTGTTAGTGGTTTTATTACTGTTCATCTCCGTCTCCCATATCCTGTCTCTGCTTAATTTCCAACGTACTCTCGTTTGTTCTACTCATCTGTCATGCTCCATTCCTTCAACATTTTCCATTGAAACATTGGAAAAGGTTTCACTGGTACAGTCTGTGTGATCTTTATTACCAGAACAAGAAGCAGAATCTCCTTCTGTTTCACAGCTCACCTTTTGTTGGACAAACTTTTGTATTTCATCTTTGGCACGTACTTCATCAAACAATGATTTTGTCCCTCCAGGGAAGAATACCTTGAAGATAGCCGAGTACAGCAGTTTGAATCTCACACCTGCGTCTCAGCATTCCCTGAATAGTGGAATGAATTTACTCCTCTTCTGCCTGGTGTAAAAGGAGTAAATATTCAACACAAGCAGTCTGCTGTCTCCCACTTTTAGTACTTTGTCATTCTGCCGCAGTTTTGTTAGAATCAACTCCTCTTGTTGTTGGGATTGCAGCTTTACTATTAAAGGTCTAGGTTGCTTTCTCATAGGCAGGTTTGGAGCATACACACAATGTGCCCTTTCAGCTAACAACTCCTGCTGTGGAATACCAATCCAGTTGCTTGTTTGTGCTTTCATAAAATTAGTGCAATCTGTTCCTTCCAGCCTCTCTGGTATAGCTAAAATTTCAGGTTTTCCGTACGTGCTTTGTCCTCTAATTGTACTATTTTTTGAAACATCTCTTCCCGAGCAGTCTCATATTCATTTCAGACATCTGATTTTCGCATTTTGTCACCTCATCTGAATATCTGTTTAAAGCTTCTTCCATTTTTTCCAGCTTTTTGTTTGTGTTGATATACTCCATCAGTGTTTTGTTTATTTTATCCACGTCTGTATGCACTTGCCTTGTATCTTTCTGTAGGTTACTCAAAGCCATATCTAGAGGTTGCATTGCTTTTTGCTGATCTGCTGCAGAATTTTCCCCAGACAGTGTTTGTTCCTCATTTTTTGTGGCTGATTTTTTCGAGGTGCTCTGTATTTCTTTTTTCTTGGCATCCAGGCAGTACACTTAGTAGCCAGTTACTGAAATGTACCCATAAACACAAAAGTCTACTGGCCTTCTCTGTTGAGTTTCTGTTTTCACACTGGGAGCGCTAGAGTTAAGCTGTTAGTCATTGTGCGGCCATCTTGGAAGTCTTTTTGATTTTTTTTTAGGGTTGTAACCTCCTCCTTTCAGTTGGCATGAAAAGTCAGAAGGACTTTGCATGCAAACTGCTGATTTTCTCCCTGTCTAGCTCAAGCTGTCAGTGGTCTGGGCACATGGAAGGTGCCCCTGAGCTTTGGAAGTTGGCCGACTCTTGTGTCATATACAGGATATATCCAGTTTGCTATGGCTGCTGCATCAATGATATATTTGAATATCTGCAGTCATAGTAGGTTTACTTACACAACTGTGTTTTCTTCTAAAGATTCTGAAGGACTCTCCAAGGATAATTCTGGTGTCCCCATTTTGGACTGGGCAACAATGGTTCTCCCGTTTTTCGAAAATGGCCAAGGGGAATTACAACAAGCTTCCTCACAGATTGGATTTACATGCACAAGGCAGGGGTTGTTTGAGCACTCTAACCTTCAATTTTTATAACTTACTTCCTGGATGATAGCATTTTAGTACCTTTTAGTCACTTTTTTTCCTGAGATTATGCAGCAAGTATTAAAGAAGGCCAGGACACCTTAACCCCCAGATGCATCTGATTCCACAATATTTGTGTGAGTTATTATCATCTGGCCTTTCTTACTCTTCTGTCAAGAGTCACCTATCCGGCATCTCTGCTTCTGTACCTATATATCCCTCCTTTGTACCAAAGTCAAACAGTTTTTGAAAAGAGCTCCATCCACCTAGAAATCAGGTGACTCCTCCTTGTGATCTCTATTTTATTGTAGAGAAACTTACATTTTTCTTATTTGAACTAGTTAGTGCTAATTTGAAGTTCTTAACTAGGCAAACAGTGGTACTTGTTGCTTTGACCTCTGCAAGAAAAATATGAGTTACAAGTTCTTGTAATGATTCAGCCTTATCTCATTTTCATAAGGATTGTGCATCTTTGAGAGCAAATTTTTCATTTATGCGTAAAGTAGTTTCAGAGTTTAGTTTTAGTCAAGCTATTTACCTCCATGTCTTTTTTCCAAATCCAAAAAGTATGGGAGAGAGAATTTTACATACTCTGCATGTCCACATGCAATATAGATACTATACTGACAGGACTAAATCCTTCCGGATTTCAGATCAACTGTTTATATCCAATGAAGGTAAGAATAAGGGACAATCAATGTCAAAAGTTTCCAAATTGTCTTATGCTATTGTTTTTTGTTATTCTAACCATAACAAGTAATTTTCGTGCGAGGTCAGGACCCATTGTACCATGGCTTTGGCTTCTTCTGTGGCTTTTTGGAAAGATGTGGACTCTAGAAGTGTTATAGAGGCAGCAACTTGGACCTCTGTGCATAATTTTACTAAACATTACAAACTAGATTATTTTTTCACATCTAGAGCAGGATTTGGTAGGACCATTCTACAAGGACTTCTGGACTTTGACTCTTCTTTCTCCTGCTTTTCTTTTTAAACTCTGGTAATCTTTCCATATAGTTTTGGCTACGGCAGCAGTGACCCAGTGATGAACATTGTACAGTTGTGTAAGTTAACTTGTCATAACAGTAGATGTTCAAATAGATCACTGTTGCAGTAGAGACACCCTTTTTTCTTTACCCTTTTTTAGAGTTATGTTTTTCTTAGGGTGTGGATATTTTTATTTTTTTTTCTTGCATATACCCAAAAGATAGTGTTCTAGCCTCTGTCATCCTGTGGCAAGAAAGCTCTGAAGGTTTGGCACCCTAAACAATGATTTTGTACAGGTCTCCTTGAGCTGTTGAGCACTTAGGGTGCATAGAGTGTGCCCTAAAGCTTTGGATGTTGGCCAGTTGTCATATCTTTGGCAGGATGTAAGCCGTATTAATATGAGGTTACTGAACAGTGATTTTTTCCAACATCTATTGTTATGGTAAGTTAACGTGCACAATTGTACTTTCTTTGTACTTGCCACTATAAGTGGACTGTATGCACATTGGCTTACAAAGTCTGTAGAAAAAGTGGGAGATGAAGATAATTGTAAGACTGAACTCGAAACGCCTGCACATCTTATTGCTGTCTGTGATATACTTAAGGCTGATGGTCTGTAGACTGAAAGGCACAATGATATGGCAAGACTGTTTCAGTGGAAATTATGAAAACACACTGCAGCAAAGAGGTTCCCGAGAAGCACTGGAAGCATGAACTGCAGGGGATTACTGAAAATTAAGTTCTGATCACTAGTCACCCAATACAAACGGTCAAAAAATAGAAGCAAGAAAACAGATATTGTATTCAAAGAAAAAATGACAAATATAACATTAATCATTGAAATAGCAGCACCTAGCTATTACAGTGTCCTGCATATTGAGAGATTTAATGTTTTAAAATACAGGGATATGCAAGCAGAAAGTAGAGCAATATGAAATAAGGAAATCCAGATAGTCCTAGTAGTAGCAGGAGGAGGAACAACAGGGCTAATAAAAAAGATTTTGTAAACATACTTAAATATACTAATACCCATAACTCCCAATGAAGTACAGAAGAAGGCAGTTCTTGGGTATATTGTGGGTACTATGAAGACCACTCATGACAAACACCAAAGATGAAAGTCATTTTCATCTCATGATCTTTAGTAGTACCCTGACTTAGAAATGGGGTCCATTCCTGTCATGGTATTAGAAACCTCAAACATTTATAGAAATTAAAAGAAAAGGAAGAACTGTCTGTTAGCATGGTCTGTCACCAAGCTCACATCCTTAGGTTTATCAATTAACATTAAGAAACAATGTTATGGTGTTATGCGCAAACAAAAAAAAATGCTCCCTTAACATTCTTTTTTCCTATTCTCTCTCCATCAGGAACAAAGCTCCTGCCTGAGTTTCACTAATTTAAAATTTGTTTAAACAGTCTAGTATGTAGTTTCTAAGCCCAAATGACTCTGCAACTTAATCAACAACTCCCTGAAGAAACCAAACATCATCTAGTAAGGTGAGTCATGTACAGACCCTAGAAACTACAGATCCATAAGTCTCACTAGTCGTATATGTAAAGCCATGGAAAGAATTATCATAGAGATGATCATCAGAAATGTAGCAAACCTCCAGACACTGGGCCCAACCCAGTTTGGTTTTGTAAAGGGCAGATCATGCCTACTCAACCTGGTGGACTTCTTTGAGAAGGTCACCAAAGCAATGGATGAGGGCAGAATCATTCACACTGCCTACCTTGACCTGGCCAAGGCATTTGACACAATGCCGTACTCAGGCATTGTTGACAAACTCAAGAGTTTAAGTACAAACCCGTATGTCACCCATTGGCTAGCCAGCTGGCTCGCAGACAGGACCCAAGGAGTTAGAATTGGGGAGTCCACCTCTACAAAGAAGCCAGTCACAAGTGGAGTCCCTCACGGATCAGTCCTTGGACAGGTCCTTTTTGGCATTTACTTCTCAGAAGTCAAGACCAATGTCAGTGGTCTCTTGCTGACTAAATTTGCAGATCATTGCAAATTAGGAGCTGTCATTGAATCTTACACCTACACAAATGTTCTCCAGGAGGGACTGACACAGACAAATAACTAGTGTCAGAGTCATGGACTAAAACTAAATGCCCAGAAATGCATAATAGTATCCTTTGGGAAGTCATCCAGGGGTGCATTTCTTGGCATTTAGTTTTAGTCCATGACTCTGACACCAGTTGACAAGACACCCCTTAGAGCTGACCCAGTAGTCAGGGACTTGGGGACACACACAGATAGTAATCTAGCCTTTGATCATCACATGTCTACAGTGGTGAGGAAATCATTCTATGTTGCACAACTTATAAACAAGGAAGTCATTGTTACACTGTATTCGGCATTCATCAGACCTATTATTGAGTAGAATTCCCCCTTTGTTATGTACCTAATCAGGCATATCCAACAACTGGGAACGTCTACAGAGGTTCCTCACTAAAAGTATACAGGGCATAAGTAATATGTCCTTTGCAGACTGGCTCAAGGCCCTATCCCTGTATTCGGTCTCCTACAGGCTTTTGAGAGGAGATCTATGCCTGGTATACAGGACATTGTCAGACCCCACTCTAATGGACTCCTGCATATCCATAAAACAAACACTACCAGAATTACCCATTCTAAAGACTTAAACCTTGCCTGTGATATAAATAGGACCTGCTGGAGAGGAAACTGGAAATTCATCCCTGGTTTAGCACCTATGTCTCTGATGCAAACAGGTATAACCTGTAAGTGGTTTATCTCCCAGGTCCATGCTTACATTTACCAAGGGTATCAGAACTCTTCAGAGATTTGGGATGCATGGCTAGGATTAAAAAGGACCTTGTGGTCATTAGCCTAGTAAACACATATGAACTGCAGTCTGTCTTTAACAGCTTATCCAAGTACATTTACAGAATGCAAATACACCTACCCATGGCTTTAAAGCATCACTATATTTATTTTATTTTACATTTATTTACTGGGAGGGTCTGAATGTACACAGGTCCTTTTTCAGCAGTGGCTCGGGGAGAAAAGCTCCATTGAAAATAAATATAAACATTGTAGAAGTTAACAAACTTGCAAGGACATTACATGAGCGTACAAATAGCTTTTGCACAATGTTGAGAAATACATTTCTCCAGAGATAGCATCAACATAATAAGTGGTACAAAAATAAATTCAGCTTTAGTGAGTTTCAGTACAAGTAAGTTCAGGTATAAGAGAAAGATAGCACCCATTGAGCAGTATATGGTTACCTACACAGAGGTTACTATTAGCCTGGAGAGTTACAGGTGCAAATCCAAGTTTTGGTAAAGTGTGTTAGTAGCTTTTTAAATTGTGCTGTGGAGGAGCTGGAGGTAATGGGGCTTGGTAGTTTATTCCAGATTTTAGGGATGATGTTTGAGAAGAGTGATTCCTCAGCTGCTGCGTTAGCTTTTGTGGTATCCAGAAGGAGTTTGTTGCTAGAACAGAGAACTCTAGAAGTGACATATGGTTGTGTAAGATTTTGGAGAGTGGGGACTTTATCAGGTTGATGGAGGATTTTTGTGGGCAAAGGTTAATTGTTTATAGTGCAGGATTTGAGGAAGTTCTAACCAATTTAGTTGTTTAAGAGCTGTGCAGTGATGAAACCTGTGTGTGTCATCAATCTGGCAATTTTATTGTAGTAGGATTCCAGCTTGGTTAGATCAGTTTTATGAAGGTGGTCAGAATTGGGAGGCATATTGGAGATCTGGCAGGGATGTGTGTGCGGGCAATAGTAGCTTTTGTGGTTCTATTTAGAAATTGTTTATTCCTATAAAGTAGACCTAGTTTCTTATGAACCTTTTTACTGGTTTGAGCAATGTGAATATTGAATTTCAACTTGTCAGTTTCAACACCTAGTAGTTTAGTATGAGTTATTGGGGTGATAACAGTTTTATTTTTGGATTCTGTATTAAACGTTAGGTAGGATGAGAGAGGTTTTTTAGGATGGAAGACGAGGAGTTTTATTTTGTTGGGGTTGAGGATGAGTTGGGAATTGATGAACCATGCTTCTACAGATAGAAGTAATTCCTGGGTAATGGTGTTGAGATGTTGTAGCGAGGGGACGTCACATATTCAAGTAGAGTCAGATGCATATTGTATAACAGATGCATGAAGAGTGGGCATGTGGAGGTGGTTAGTGAATAGAGAAGAGAGCAGAGGTCCAAGGATGGAGCCTTATGGGATCCCTAAGGCCACTGGGAGAAGAGAAGAAATGAGGTGTTGCCACTGTACGGCTTGCTGACTTCCTGACGATAGCTTTTGAACCAGGTGATAGAGGAGCTACAAAAGTTAAGGGAAGAGAGCATGGTGATTAGTTTATTGTGATTTACCATATCAAAGGCTTTAGACAAGTCCAAGGTTTATGAAATGGTTCACTGTATTTGTAAAGGCGGTTAGGACTGTGTTGGTGATGTGATAGGGGTGAAAACCGTGTTGTATATTTCACTCTGATAAGACAGTGTTTTACCCATTTATATCCAGGGCCATTTTGTACTAGCCATGGTCCTCTACAAAGCCCTTTATTTAATTCTGTCATAGCAACTTGTAGCAAAACTCAAACACAGTTTGCATTCCAGCCATCTTAGAGCATCTTCAGTATTCATATTGTTACTGTCCACTTCACCACTTTTCATGCATTTCTCAGACATTTTCAGCTGCAGACCCAAAGCTCTGAAACTGTATCCATCTTGATGTCAAACATTTCATTATTAGCAGGTTCTGAAGGTCACTAAAATCCTCTCTCTTTTGCCTGGATGCTGCCACCTACTTAACTTTCTAAAAAAAAACAGTAATTCCTGGGTACCATGCAGTATGCTTGACTTGCTGATAGCTATCACCAAAACTCTCCTATTAATACCTGCTTAGTTGCTATATATTTTACCATGCTATCTGTTGCATCATACACTCTTGTTAAACTGTTTTCATCAGAGTAACAAGCTGAGATGTGGTATTCAAACATAGCAATTTAATTTCTCTGTATGCTGGAGTATAAACTCTTTAGAAATTTTTATTTTATTATAAAAATGTATAGATTTCTGAAGTTAGCTTATAGAGAAATAAAATTGCACTATTTGAAAATGGCATGTGATCTTCTTACTCTAACTGATTTTCAAAAGAATTGAAATGCCTTTTATTTTCTACCTGTAGGATTGATGCATGTAATTAATGTTTGTGTGTGACTGCTGTAGTGACATTTTTTGCAAGGCAGAACTGTTTAAACTGAATAGAAATCGTGATTTTTTTCCCTGTAAAAACAGCTTTGGGATAGCTAATGCATTATTTTTGTTAGAAAAGTATCTGTGCAACTCAGACAATGCTGTTTATAGAAAAAGCTGCCAGATAAATGCATATTCTGAAAAAGACCATGTTTGTGTAGAATATTAATGTGCTTTTTTAAAGTGAGGTTTAAAACATACCTTGGTGGTCCTTATGGTGTGGAAAACTGGGTTTACAACAGCCACTGTAATATTTTCTTTTGAATACATTTCTCTGCAGTGTTAATGCTGAATGGTTTCATGTTGATTGCACACAGTATAGTAGTAATGCTGTTTATCATACAGGGAAAATGTTAATCTGGAAACAATTGTTCATTTCTTGCAAAAACATGCAGTTTAAATCAGTGTTTAGGAATTCTGTTAGTATATTTCTCATTTTCAATTTCTTTGAGCTTTACTGGAAACAAAACATGATTCAAGGATGCTAATATTTTTCTGCCACTGAAACTGGTATTATTTATTTTTTCAGGACATAAGAAACCAAAGACGGTATCGTCAGCGTCGAAAAGCAGAGTTATTAAAACTCCAGCAGACCTTACAAGCACTTAACTCCAAGACTGCATTCTTCGAGGAACAAATTGATTATTACAACACATACATCAGAACATGCCTGGACAACTTAACAAGAAAGTAAGTATAGCATTCTGGTTTAAACTGTAATGTTGGCAGTAAAAAAATTTCAGACGAATGTACATCTTTGTTAATTTGGGATCTAGATAGCACGATACAAGTCCTTGGAGTCACTAGCAGAAAAAAAGGAAGGCTTACTGTTGAGTTCACTTGAGTATTGCTAAAGCAAAGAATCAAACATGTGACTACCATTTTATGGGATTCCATAGTGTACTTGGACAGTAGTCTTCTTTCACTCAGTTCTGTAGACTAAGTGTAATATTTAGGTTTTACTACTTAAAGCTATTAACTATTGCAAGCCAGTTTCATAGGGGTGGTAACGCAAACAAAATTGTATGTATTTTGTAGCCATTTTAAATGCACAAGCAGAGTTTGGTGTTTCTTTAGCGCCCCATATTTCTAAGTTCTTATAGAGTTTACTGTAGTAGATTAAGGGATTAAATATATACATACACATACAGATATGTTTGTGGTATATATACATGTATGTGTGTCTCTCTCTCATTCCCTGACATTTCTGCAAATGCCACTCATTCACATGTAGTTCACACTTAAATAGTTTGACTGCAAAACAATTTCATATTGTTATGCGAAGAGTTTTTCTCCCACAGTCACGAACTGTGCCCTTTGCATCCTTGCCACGGATATATTCAGCAGCAGGGTTACTTTATCTCAGGAGTATGGGGCACATCCGTTGAGGTAACCCCACCACCTCCCATGAAAAACGCAGTTTCATTTGGCAAAAAAATGGAATTTGCAGGTATAGATTTTAGACAGTTGACTTAATTCTATTATATAAGTCTTAAGAAAATATCTCCAGGAGGCAGGCTATAGTATATCCAACTCACTTCAATTTCAGTTCTCAGTTCCAACTTCAAAAATACATCAGCAAAGGCAAAGGCAAGGATAACTCCACTTCAGTAGAACCAGCACTGCTTTATTCAGACAACACAAGCGCTTTCACTACTGCTTCTTCAGGTGTTTGAAAATAGTAACACTCCCACCTGCTTAAGTACTCTGCTAAATCACATGACCAATTCATCTTAAAGGTAAACCACTTTTAAAATTCATTAAACACAGTAAATTAATCTAAAAACTGCATATAATTCATCAACAATATATTCATAAAAATAAATACACTTAATGTATGCACATAAAACATTTACATAAAATACGTAAAATATATATATATAAATAAAAATGCATAAAAATAAACTGATGTATGCATAAAAAATATATATATATAAAAATGTAAACATGTATATCAAAAAATTTTTTTGATGCAGAAATATACATATTTGATGTGTTCCTCTACCTGCGTAACCTCCTTTCCTTTAAAGTTGGTTTTATTGGAATATTTTCATTCAAACCATGCCCACAGGTAGCCCTCGGCATAATGATCCGCCTTGCTTCCAATTCTTCCGTTCTCTCTCTAGCATCACTATACCTATCACTCTCCAAAACTTTAGAAATGACCATGAAACGAAAACTATGACTTATGCCTTTGTCCAATATATGTTTGGACAAGGCATTAATCCTTGACCCTTTGCTAATATGGTACATGTGCTCCCTTATCCTCTCTCTCAGCATCCTATCAGTTTTACCCACATAAAAACTGTGGCATAGGGAGCACATAGCAAGGTATATTATGTGTTTAGTGTGACATGTGGCATTAACCCTAACATCATACTCTCTCTTGGTGTCTGGATGTATGAAAGTGACACCTTCCTTAACATACCTGCATTGATTGCAGCTACCACATGGTACAGTCCCATATATATTCTCTTTGGTCAAATCATGTTTACATACCCAAAGTCTCCTCTTCAAATTTTTCTTGTTCTTAAAAGTGAATTGAGGTACTTCACCCACTATATCCTTTACAAGTGGATCCGTCATAAGTATATTCCAATGGTCATTGAATATATTAGTGTACTTCCTAACATCCCTAGTATAAGGAATACACATACCCAACTTAGTACTATTCTTATATATTCTCCTTTTCTCTTGTTCTCTATGAGAAAAGTACGGTCTGGCCCTGCTATCTGTTAACTGCTTGACTTCTTGCTTACATCCTTCTATCATCTTTTCTTCATAGCCTCTTCGCCTCAATTCATCACTAGTAATGTGGATTTGCTGCTCAAAATCACTCTCTTTAACATTTAATCTGGAGGCTCTAAAAGATTGATTTTGTGTCACATTAGTAAAAACATACCTAGGATGCATACTATCCCTATTGAGTAAACTACTAACATAACATTCCTTCCTATGTAGCTTAGTGGAAATAACACCTCTTTCATCCTTCTCTATAAAAACATCTAAAAAACTAAGACTTGATCTGGAGTAGTCTAATGTAAAATTCAAAAATGTGGTGGTATTATTTATGTATTCAACAAAAGCTTTCAATTCAAGTTCAGTACCTCTCCACAAAATAAAAAGATCATCTACAAACCTTCTGTACAAGATGATCAAATCTTTGTAAGGACTGTCAAACACATAATCTAATTCCCAAGCTAACATTACTCCATTCGCATAGCTGTTAGAACAGGAACTGCCCATAGCTACACCATTTTTCTGGTGGTACACTTCGCCTTCAAACATAAAAACATTATTTCTTAATACAATATTCATAAGGTCTTGTATCAAAGCTATTTCTTCTCCACCATATAAACTGCTAGAACATAATAATTTGCTCAATAATTCAACACCTATAGAATTAGGAATGACAGTAAATAAAGAAACTACATCTAGTGTGACCAGAAATGCTTCATCCAACCTCATTCCATTACCTGTGCAATCATACAAATCATGTAAAAATTGTTCAGTATCACATAATACAGTTCGATATTTCTCAAATAAAGGTTTTAACCTAGCATCCAAATATATTGATATAGGTTCCGTGCACCACCCACCCCCTGAGACGATTGGTCTCATAGGAGGCCTAACCATACTTTTGTGTAGCTTGGGCAGTCCCTGTATCTGGGGTATCACATATTTCTCAATCAGAAAATACTTTACTAAATCACTACTTAAAAAAACATATTCACCCAACAATTTAATGTGATTGCTAATAGAGTTCACCATATCCTTCACACACTGTAAGGTAATTGACTGATAAAAACTTTCATCTGATAACATTTCATACATCAATTCATTATATCCATCTCTATCAAATACTACAATCCGACCACCTTTATCAGCTGGCCGTATAATTAAATCAATATTATTCTCCAAATCATGTAAAGCAGAAAACTCTTCTTTACTAAGATTGTATTTTTTATGAACATTATCATTTCTTTGCGCAGTATTATATACCTTATAGATGTCTGCCACGCAAATTTGTTCAAAGGCATTGATTACTGGTGAAAGTTTAGGAACATAACAACTAGGCTTTAC